>NC_080019.1:119984349-120287379 GCF_030020395.1 Manis pentadactyla
CTGTTTCATAAATACCCTTCCAAGCGATTTCAGCGTCCCTTTGCACAATGCAAGGGCAGGGAATTAGCCCATTAACTTTCCAGGGCAGCTTCTGTTCACTTTACATGAATTTAACAGAATACTTTTCAACAACTGTGACCTTGAGATTTCTATTCATGGTACAATTGTATTTTTCATGACCACAAATATATCTATTCTATCCACATGAAAAACTTTCAATAGAAGAAACTTGTAACTTCTCATCTGTGCAGGCTGCTCTTGCTTATCAATTCTTTCTCTGTGTAATGTCAAGGACCCTCACTATTATTGTTTCTCTCCCTTTCCACACACATAAGTATATCTATACTTATAAAGTACAGATTTACATACAAACTACAACATATTTTTTCCACAGTTTATTTCCTAGTTTGCTTTATTCATTGATGTTTCTTAATAAAATATGTTATTAGTTCATATAGATTGCATCCACAGAGGGAATAATACAAAGTTTTTAGTGATTAACCCAAAGAAAAATGTGCATAATTTATATAAAATAATAATAATGTATGGAATATATAAAATAAATGCAGAAACTTCTATTATGAATGAGTCTAATTACAAAGATTTCAATTTCCCCAATTTGTAGAAGTCATGTGATTTCACTACTAAATCTATCATGTTTTTTCTTGAACCTATATAATGAGACAATAAACATTTTTTGAAAGCTTAAACAGACAAGAATATCAGTGGATATTAAGAAAAAGTAAAATGGAAATAAATTTACATATGTTTTTGTAAATTAACACATAAAGTACTGGATAAAATAGCTATACAAAAGGGCATATCAAAGTGTGGGCAAAGGGTCTGTTTGTGTTTATACAGAGGATCAAAGCCTAATTTGGCTACCCAGAAAATGAACTAAGATACGATATGAAGAAGAACTTCCAACATCAGCATTCTCTGGAAGAGTCATACCAGAAGATGATCATCAAAAAACCTCAACAAGGATCCAGGCGATGCTGCAGTTGTAGCTGCATTCATCCCACCAGTTCCTGGACTTGTCATGGGAATGAAGAAGGAGATATCTAAGCTGGCCTGTGCATACAGTGAAACAACAAATTTGACTGGATCTACACTGTTGGAACTCAACCAAGAATTAGGAGAAGTGCAAGTTGTAGCACTCCAAAATCTTACAACTACAGACTATCTACTGTTAAAAGAACATACGGGATGTGAACAGTTCCCAGGAATGGGCTGTTTACATTTGTCTGATTTCTCTCAGACTGTTCAAGTACAGTTGGACAATATCCATCATATCATAGACAAATTTTTGCAAATGCCTAGAGTGCCTAACTGGTTTTCTTGGCTTCACTGGAGATGGATGGTAATTACAGATATGCTTTGGTTATGTAACTGTATTCCTATTATGTTAATGTGTGTGCGCAATTTAATTAGTAGTTTAAAACCTATACATGCTTAAGTTACTCTACAAGAAGATATGTCAAAGAAATAATCAATCTTCCCATGTTTTCTTCTCTCTGCTACCTCTATAGCTTTTCTTCTTCCTTCCTAATTACAACCCTTAAATAGAATTCATGCCTCATATCGAATTTACCGAGTATCATAATTCCTCCAAGTGGTAAAGATACCTCAAGACAAAATGCTGGGCATAGAAGCCACAGGGCATAAATCTGCAAAGAAGTAAAAAGCTAACCTTTTCAAACAATATGGTTTCTCTCTCACTTACCAACTTTACATCTCCCTGTATGGCCCCGGAAGATGACTGGTTAGCCAGAGACGGGTAAGATTCCTCAAGGGAGGAACAACCTAAGACAGGCACAGTCGCAGGGGGGCCATCAGGTGAGAAATTGGGGATCAACAGAGGTGAGGCTTAGAACCTCTCCCCCCCTGTTTTGAGAGAAATCTTCTGCGTCTGTGGATGTTTTCTTGCCCTTGTCTAGCTTGGATTAACACATAGTCTACGGGCACACACCTGATCATCTACATTTGCTCTCTTACAACACTAAACTAAGTTTTCTACCTTTATCTTACATCTACCTACCACTTCAGCATTTTATTAAAAATAATAATAATAATAATAATAATAAAGGGAGAAATGTGGGATCCACATATAAACCAAGTATAAAAATCAAGCGAATATTCATATTTGACCTGATTGTTTATAGTTCATAATGCATGATCAAAACCGAAAGTTTCTGTGATGACTGCCCTTGCACTGTTCACCATGTAAGAACTTATTCACTATGTAAGAATTTGTTCACCATGTAAGAACTTGTTCGTTATGCTTCAGAAGATTGGAGACTGATGGGAATTATGCTTGGGGTGGATTAATGCTTGTGCATTGAGCATTGACTCCCCTATACAGAATTCTATTGTTGTTAACAACCATTTGATCAATAAATATGAGAGATGCCCTCTCAAAAAAAAAAGAAATAGCTATACAAAATAGAAAATAGGTAATAGAATAGACTGCACATGAATTTAACATATTTGAGAAGATCTTTTGAAATTAACAGAGCTTGGGGTTTACTTAATAAATCCAGAATAAATAATTAGAAATTTAGAAAAAAATTAACTTTTCAAGATAGAACTATACAAGGTTAGGTTAAAGAGTTAGATATATAAAAAGGGATTGCAATTAGTTTTTTAAAGCCGTAATATTTTAGAATATTGAAGTCATAGAAAAATGACTTAAGTGCTTGAAACATCCTCCCTACCAGGTCCAATTAGCATGGTGAATCAATACAGTAGATTAACAAAGTATAATGTAGAATTTTTAAAAAGTCAGTGCCCCCTGCCAACTATTGTGATGGGGATCAGGAGAATTAAATTTGTCAAGCTTTGTTTTGTGTCCTTAAATACTATCTATCCTGGAAAATGTCCCATGTACACTTAAGAAGAATGTGTGTTGTGCTTCTGTTGGAATAGAATGTTTTATATATGTCTGTTAGATCTATTTGGTCTACAGTATTATTCAAGTCTGCTGTTTTCTCATTGATTTTACATCTGGGTGATCTATCATTGATGGAAATTATGGCAGTTAGTCTCCTACTATTACTGTTTTGCTATCTATTTCTACTTTGATATCTGTTAACATTTGCCTTATATATTTAGGAGCTACAATTTTAGGTGCACATATACTTATAATTGTAATATCCTCTTGATGAATTAACATTATAAATGACTTTGTCTTTTGTGACAGTTTTTCACTTAAAGTCTATTTTGTCTAAGTATATCCATCCCTGCTCTCTTTTGGCTACCATTTTCCCGGAGCATCTTTTTCCTTCTGCTCATGCTCTGCCTACGTGTGCCCTTTAGACTGAAACGAGCCTCTTGCAGGCAGCAATATTGGTGGGTCCTTCTTTTTTTTTTATCCATTCACCCATTCTTTATCTTTTAATCCACTTACATTACATTTTAATCCATTTACATTATAAGGTATACATTGCTAGGTAAGGACTTGCTGTTATCATTTTGTTAATTGTTTTCTGATTTATAATTCTTTTTCTTTCTTGTTTTTCTGCCCTCTTTCATGATTTTATCATTTCTTTAGTAGTATACTTTTAATCCTTTCTCATTATCTTTTGTGTACTTACTATAGTTTTTTCCTTGTGGTTAGCCTGAAGCTTACATAAAACATCTTACTTGTAAGTCAATTTTAAGCTTATAGCTACTAAACTTCAATCACATGCATACTTCTACACTTTTACTAACCTTCCACATTTTATATTATTGATATCACAATTTATATCTATTAATATTGTGTATCCATTGACAAATTATTTTAGCTATAGTTATTAGTAACTGTCTTTTAACTTGTATGCTAGAGTTAAAAGTGTTTTGTGAACCCCCAATATATATAGTATTAGTGTATTCTTAATTGGCATAGTTAACCTATACCAGGGGGATTTATAGATTCTGTGTGTTTTTCCATAACTAATTAGTATCCTATTGTTTCAACTTAGAGGACTCCCTTTATCATTATATGTAAAGACACATCTAGTGGTGATGAACACCCTCAGCTTTTGTTTGTATATGTAAGTCTTTTATTTTTTTTATCTCTCCTTTATTTTGAAGAACACATTTGCTGAATATAGTATTCTTGGTTGGCAGGTTTTTTCCCCCCAGATATTTGAATATATTGTCCACTCTCTCCTAGCATGCAAGGTTTCTGCTGAGGATTCACCAGATAGCCTTATGGGTTTTCCCTTGCATGTGATGAGTTGCTTTTCTCTTCCTGCTTATAATATTCTCTCTTTGTGATTTTTAAAAATTTGATTATAAATTGTCATGGTGTAATCTACTTTGTATTGATCCTATTTAGGGACTTCTGAGCTTCATATATCTGGATGTTTATATATCTACTAAAATTTAGGACATTTTCAGCCATTATTTCTTCAAAGAAGCTTTCTGCTCTTTTCTCTCTCTGTTCTTCCTTTAGTGCATATCTCCCATAAGTGCATATAGTATATTGATGCTATTTCATATATTCAGTTGGCTTTTTTCACTCATTTTTATTCCTTTTTTTTTCCTCTCCTGACTTGATAAACCCAAATGACCCTTTCTTCAAGTTCTCCAGTTCTTTTTCTTAATGGAGGCTATCACTGACACTATTACATGTTTTTCATTTCATTCATTGTATTCTTCAGCTTGAGAATATTTGATTATTTTTTAGGACTTCTGCCTCTTTGCTGAACTTCTCATTTTATTCATATATTTTTTTCCTGATTTTTTGAGTGGTTTATCTGTGTTCTTTTTAGCTTGTAACCTAACTTAAAACCATTATTTTGAATTCTTCATCAGGGAATTTGTAGATCTCCATTTCTTTGTGGTTGGTTACTGGAAACTTTTTATGTTCTTTTGGTAGTGTCATGTTTTCTTGTTTTCTCATGTTCTTTGAAGTCTTGCATTGTTATCTTTTTATTTAAAGAAGCAGTCACCTTTACTAGTTTTTATTGAGTGCCTTCAGGAGAGAAAGATATTTACCAGTCAGCCCAGCTAGGGATTCTATGGGTTTCTCAGATCTTTTCTATGGATGCACCTGTTCTTCTCCTTTTATTTTCTTTGGAGGGGAAGTGTTAGGATTGTATGTCTTCTCTCAACCTTGCTAAGCCATGCTTGTTCATACAGCCTCCCACTGATTTTTTTCTAGGGCAGTGGCCTGAAATCTTCACATTCACCTTCTCCCAACCCAGCAGATTTGAGCCAGATGCTTATGTTCATGTACGATCTGCAAAGACTTGTGTGTGCCGTCTACAGGTGGCATGTGTGGAAAAAGCACTAGATGCAGGAGAAGGGATAATTATAGTGTGCGGTTGCACATGGACTAGTTTGGGGGATCCAAAGGTGATGTGTTCTATGAGGTTTATGGGCAGTGTCTTGGTAGAGTCTGCCAGGAAGTTCCATGTCACTTTGTTGAGTTTGAGTTTACCTTAGCTGCTGTGAGTCCCTTCCCCTATTCCTTGGTCCTAGCTATCCTTAGACTCTTCAGCTATGCTAATTCACTAAATTTCCTGGGTAGGGTAATAAAGAAGTGTCTTGAGCAGTGTCTCAGCTGGCTGAACAAAATAGGTATTCACTATATTCCCTCTTTTCCCTATGGGAGATCACAGGCCAAAAAGGTCTCTCTTGGCACTGAGCTGCCCTGGGGAAGGATTATCACAGGTGAAGTAAAACTTCTCTTATCCTCTTCAATGTGTCTATTCTTGGACTTTTTTCCCCAGTATGATGCTGGGGACTCCAGTAGATTTACAGGCTGCCACAAAGTTACTCTTGTGTGTGGGTGGTGGTCCTAATCAGTTTTTTTGTGTCAGGTTGTGAGTGCTGAAAACTTTTTCTGCCACCTTAACATCTATACATTCGCTGATGCCATCTTCTGTGCTGGGTTCAACCCAAAGCAGGGATCTACACAAATACGAACACTCACCTTTAGGCTACTAAGTAAGATTAGTAATTGTAGGACATTTAGAAAATGTTTGATTTCATTCTTGAAATACCAAACAATCTAATTTTAATAGTGAAAACAATATATGTTAAAGATTTCAGCTAAAGTCAAGTATCAACCAACCAAAAAGTTACAACTAATTTGAACTCTGCAGAACCAATTTGATTTCACATGGAAACAGTCCCTTTTCACATTTAAAGTAATACATCGGCTATTATCCAAGTACCACCTGGATGCTAATTCCAACTCTGCTTTGAATAAATTTTTTCCCCTGTCTAGGCCATAATTTATTCCTGTGTAAAGTTAATGGATTAAAATAAAGTGCAGGCATTGAATATATGACCTGAAAACAAATGTAGTTTGCCTATTCCAAGGGGATCACCTGATATCTTTAGCACAACTTAGAAGTCTTAATTTTCTGGCATAGCTCACCCAGTCTGGGAGCCTGAATGGATGGAGCATTTAAGTCCTAAACTGCTGCTTCTGGAAAGTGAGAGAAAGGAGAGAGAGGTGTTAAGGCTTTTCCTAGGAATCATAATTTCTACAAAGGAGTTAAGGCTTTCCTTAGGAATCATCATCTCTGCAATGGGAAATATGCTTTCTTCTGCATGCCATGCCTGATGAGACTTGTCCCACACAAAGAGGTTTAAAATGTCTTTCTGTGTAAAAATTGAAATAGAATGCTGATTTTGCTGTAAAGAGGCAGACAAGCTGTGGTCAGATTAGAGAAATAAAGAGCCATACATCCTAAACTGTTTCAATAGAATGACATTATATATTAGTTGGAGCATTTTACCAATTTGTAATTTGGACATTGAATTATAGAAGTGGATAGAAATATTTCATTAGGTAGAACAGTAAAATAATCTCAGACAGACTTTTAAAATTGCTTCCCCTGTCATATATCATAAACTAAAAAGAAAAAAGCAAAACACTTGGCTGAAGTGAGAAAGGTGATTCATTTTGGACATTTTCAAAGCATCTCACATTTTAAGGTTTTAGAAAATTCAGTTTCATGGGTACTATTTTGATCCATAAAATGCAGCTATTTCTGAGGGTCAAGGAAGTCAAAGACTTAAGGAACAAGTTGCTCCTTGGGCTTACTTTTGATGTTGCTTTTTGGAATGCAAGCAAGGATTCGGATTACTTTTAAACCAGCACATACCAATTTCACAATCTCTTGCTCTGGTATGTCTAATGAAAGTGGTTTTATCAGATATAAAAACCTCCCATCCAACCGATCGTCCAAGACTTATTCCTGAAATATGTTTGGAGATGTTGAGTATGAATTTAAAAATACTGTAAAACCTCTTAAAACTTTAAAATCATAGTATATTTGTCAAACTGTGCTCTCCTGAGAGATGTAGCCTTCAGAGGTCTTTTGAGGAAAAGCTTTGTTTTTCCTTATTTCTTTTAAGTGCAGTTTGGGAAATATGTACTTTAAAAATTTGTATTTGAAAATAACTTCAAACTTACCAAGAGCTGTAAAAATAAAAATGGTACAAAGAATATCCATATAAATTTTACTCAGATTCATCCATTAACATTTTATCCCATCTCCCTGCCTCTGCCCTGTCTACCACCTCCTGCAATGGGAGCTTTATTTTCCTGCTCAGACTGACTATATTTATTACTGTGGTGGCAATGAAAGGAGGCAGGGTATTTTTGATGAAAACAAATATGATCTTGCAAGGCAACTGGCTCTGGTGTTTTGCAGGAACTCTAGGGAATGAGGGAAAACTTTCCTGTACAAGGGAAAGTAAACTGTCCCTGCTGAGCCAGAGTCATCAGGAGAATCTAGAGTTTGGAGATTCGAAGCCCATTCAATCAAATGTCCCCGTTAATCAAATGTCCCCATTGCAGACCTCAAGTCTCATACTTCTTCTACTAGCAGCTTGTCTTTGACATAAAACACCTAACAAATTTATCAAGTTGGATGTATCTGTGTTGCCTTTATAATTTTAATCTTGGGCCTATGCCTTATAGCTGTAGGGCTTGAGGGTCTTTTTTTTTTGTCTTTTAAACCATTGCCATGGAGGCTTCTTATTTTGAAAGTATAACCTGAGTCTGTCACTTTAGTTTCTAAAGCTTTTGAAGATGTAAATAAAAGCCAGCAAAATCACCATCCTTAGAATTACTGTTGCACCCATATGATTTAAATGGCAACTCTTAAAACTGGCCCAGAAGCTAAAGCCTCACCTTCTATACTCACCTTATTCTGATCTGTCATTGGTAAAATTTTTAGTGACTATAATGCTATGGCAGGCAAGGATTATCACTGCCCCACTCACCACCAGCAACACAGTCCTTACTGACTGGTAAGTGTTCTAGCTTTAGAATCTGATTCTGATGGTTTGATTTTCAGGGGCTTTTCTGTTACCAACCAACTTAGGCTAGTTTTCTCAAAACACGAGTATGAAATATGGGCCTCCATGTAGACAGTTTATTTTTAGAAATGATCCCCAGAAATAGCAGTGGGGATGGGAAAGTTATAAAAGGGAAGAAAGCAAGCCAATCTAAGAGTAAATTATCATGCTAGTTACAACAGTGGAGAACTAGAGATCTATCTAGCTAGATACCTTGAAGCGACCAGCTAGAAAGTGCTTAATTTATTCTCCTGAATTTCAGAAGAAATAGGTAGCCACTGGCTTCTATCCCTCAATTATTAAAGTTAGCCACATAGGTTTAATTATCTCAGAATTTGAGATTTTCTCTGCCATTGTTCCACACAGCAGTGAAAGACAAGCTCGGGAAGATAAGTTGATTTACTTCCTACAGCTAAGGTGAGATGCCGTGGATGACACTTGCACACAGTAGGATCACACAGTAAATACTGGAATAAAAAGGAGGGTTGAAATAATGTAAAGTAAGACATAAATTCAGTCAGTTGTGTATGTTATTTAAACAAGAGAAGAGGTAATACATAAAGAGTATATGTTAGAACAGGAATGTTTTACTAATTAAATGAGGATAAAATCCTGTATTAGTTTTCTATGGCTGCTGTAACAAATGACCACAAGCTAGAGGGCCAAAATCAACACAATGTATTATTTTACATTTCTCATGATCAAAAGTCCAAAATTAGATTTACTGGGCTAGATTCAATGTGTCAACACAGCTGACTCCAGTTCCTTCTGGTCGTTCTAGATGAGAATCTATTTCCTTGTCTTTTCCAACTTCTAGAGGCCATCTATATTTTTGGTTTATGTCCCATTTTTAGAGTTCTTCAGAGAAACAGAACCAATGGGATATATAGACAATACCCACCTTATGGTGGTTTGACTTAACAGTTTCTCAACTTTACAGTGTAGTGAAAGCAGTATACATTTAACAGAAGCTGTACTTCAAAAATTGAATTTTGATCTTTCCTGGGCTATTGATATGCAGTTTGATACTCTCCTGTGATGTTGGGCAGTGGCAGTGAGCCAGAACACCCAGTCAAGCATGCCATCATGTAATGACTGATAAACTTACAACTATTCTGTTTTTCACTTTCAGTATAGTATTCAATAACTCACATGAGATATACCACACTTTATTATAAAATATACTATGTCTTAGATGATTTTTACCTAACTGTGGGCTAATATAATTGTGTTCTGATCATGTTGAGAGTAGGGAAAGCTACACTATGATGTTTGGTAGGCTAGGAATATTAAATGTGTTTTTTGACTTATGATTTTTCAACATATGAGCTTATCAAGATGTAACCCCATGATAGGTTGAGGAAGATCTGTGGGGAGAGAGAGAGAGAGAGAGAGAGAGAGAGAGAAGACTAATCAAAAGGCTGAGAGCTAATAATGTGACTGTAAAACTCTTCCCTTACCCCCATAAGCCCTCATAGGGCTTACCTCATAAGCCCTATTCATAGCAGTTTCCTCCCTTAAGTGCCTATGTCTGCTTATCAAGAAAAATCTACAAGACATATCAAAAGGCAAAAGCAAAAACAAAAACACAATTTGAAGAAATAGAGCAAGTTTAGAATCAGAAATGGCAGGACTGGAATTATCAGACCCCAAATTTAAAACATCTATGATTAATCTGCTGAGGGCTCTCCTGGATAAAGAAGACAGCATGTGAGGACAGATGAGAAGTGCAAGCAGAGAGATGGAAATAAAAAGAAAGCATCAACAAGAAATGCTAGAGATCAAGAAACTGTAACAGAAATGAAGACTGTCTTTGGTCGGATTAATGGTAGACTGAACACACCTGAGGAAAGAATCTCTGAGCTATTATCAGTAGAATCCTCTGAAACCAAATGTTGAAAGAACAAAGACTTGATCTCTGGCATTTCTTTTTGATGTTTTCTTAGAATATCCATCTTTTACATTATCCATCTGTTTTTGCATGTTGTCCACATTTTCCATTAGAGCCCTTAGCATATTAATCATAGTTGCTTTAAATTCCTGGTGTGATAATTCTAACATCCTTGTCATGTCTCTGATGATTCTTGCTCTCTCTATAGTCTTTCTGTCTTTCAGTATGCACTGTAATTTTTTGTTGAAAGCTAGATGTGATCTACTAGATAAAAGGGAGTCCAGTAAATAGGCCTTTCATGGTGTGGTAGTGAGGTGTGGAGGAAGGGCTACTGTATAGCCCCAGCATTAGGTCTAAGTCTTCTATGGAGAATCTTCCCCAGGGCTGTGCATTTCATAAGTGCTTCTCATTTTTTCTTCTACCCTTATGAGCAACAGGATGGCTAAAAGGACCTAGAGTTGGGTATTTCCCTTCCCTACCTTTAATCCTAGAGGGTAAGAATTGGTTATTTCCCTTTCTCCAAGTCAGTTAGACTCTGATAAAACCTCAGTAGGTTAGGCTTTGGTACAATAGTTTCTCTTGGGACAAGTATTCTTAAGAACAGAATGCTTTGGCGTATCTCAAAATGGTGACTTTTTGCGTCCCCCTGCTGGAGGGAATAAGGGATTTTTCTCTAATCTTCACTGTGGGAAGCTAATAGAGCTCCTGCAGCTAAAACTCACAGAAGTTGGAAGCTTCCCTTTAACTGGGCTGTCCTGTGGATTTTATCTCTCAGAATTGTCCACATTGTGCCTCCAGAAGTTCATCAATTGCAGTTTAGGTTTTTTCTAACCTGGTGCTATTTCATATAAAGGTTTCTGCTCATGAGTTTCAGTCTGTTAGATGTGATTCTCTGTGTCTGCCTGGCTGCCTCTCCAATTTGTGGCATAGTGGTTTGCCCTGTTACCTCACTTTTCTGAGTTGTTGATTTTTCAATTCGTTCAGATTTTTTACCTGTTGTTACTGTGGAATGACAACTTCTAAGCTCCTTACATGCCAGATTGGAAACTGGAAGTTCATCTTTCCTTTATCATGAAGGGTAGCATGTGTTTGTAGCTGAGTATTTTTTATTATCCTATTCCTTATCTGTACAACTTTGGGAGTTTGGCAGTATTTTCTCATACTCTCTCTGTCCTATTTAGGCCAAATTTGTAGTGTTTCTAAAGGTACAATATTCTTAAAAACCTTGTGGATCCCCTGTGTATTTCATGGATACCCACTCGAATAGATAGGAAGCTCCTCTGTAGGTATTTCCTAGAAAAACCCATCTCTATTTTTGACTTCTCCTGAGGTGGTTGAGGGCATCCATGAGTCACATCCCTAATCTTTACAAATAGCCATCTGCTATTTCATTGTAAAACTTTGTTCTTTTTGAGTCACTATCAAAAGTTTGTCCAACCACACTTTGTCTTTCTCTCCAGAGCACACTTTCCTAATCATGAATTGCTTAACTTTAGAATCCTTTGAAATCAGGATAGGCTGAGGATTCCCAAAACATCAGATTGGTAGCTTGATAGCTTTTACTACAATGTATATATTTCCTATTACAGTCAACTATAAGCAGCAAGAATAAACTAAGCTGTACTTCTACTCTTAACTTGGACTTCTACTCAGCTAAATATCCAAGTTCATAACTGACAAGTTCTGCTCTTCACATAATTAGAGAATGCAATTCAGTGAAATGTTTGCCTTTGCATAAATGATCTCCTTTCCTCCCATTTTTAATAGTATTTTCCTCATTCCCTTCTAAGTCTTCACCATCAAGCCCTTTTAAAATCCATATTTCTATGAGTAGTATGTTAATGATGATTTATAAATTCTCTAAGATGATATCAGTTTCTTGCACCATGACATTAAAAAATTCTCCAACCTTCTCTACATTACCCAAGCCCAGAGCTACTTGCACATATTTAGGAACTTCTTACAGCAGCACTCTATTGCTAAGTGTCAAAATCTACATCGCATTCCTGTTACTGCTGTCACAAAGTGCCACAACCTTGACGGCTTAAAAAAACTTAAATGTTTAAAAAACTCTTAGAGCTCTGGAGGTCAGAAGTCCAAAATTACTTTGACTTGTCACTAACACTAAGTCAAAGTGTTGATGAGGTTGTTTTTGTCTGGAGGCACTAGAAGAGAATACATTTCTTTGATTTTTCAGCTTTTAAATGCGATCTGGATTCCTTGCTCCTTCCTCCATCATTAGAATACATAACTCCAGTTTCTGATTTTGTCATCATGTGACTTCTCTTATGCCCCTCTAATAAGGTTCCTTGTGATTGCATCAGGCCCATGTGAATGATCTAGAATCTTATAATTAAACTTTTCTCAAAATTCTTAAGTTCATCACATCTACAAATTTTCTTGTGCCATAGGAAGTAAAATTTACAGGTTTTGGGAATTAGGATATGAATATCTTGGGGGAGGGGCATCATTCAGTCTACCACAGGCCCACAGTTCCAATAGTTTCTCTAGAGAGTAACAAAAGGCAGGAGAAGCCCCTACTCTTCAACAAAAAGGAAGAGGGAAATATTCTTTCATGTCATGTCTCCTCTCTACTCAGGTATCATAAATCTTTGAAAAGTACACAGGACAAGAAGTGAGAAAGAACTGTGAGAACTAGAGGATATGAGAGGCTTTTTAATACTGTTTGAAATAAAATTTTGGTAGCCATGTCTTTGAAGACCTATGCAGAGTAGGGATACATTATGAATTGGAATGCCTTTTTATTTGCAAATAATTATGCTGGAAATTGAATCAGGCTTTTCCAGTTTCTGTAGCAGAATTATAGTGGGGAACTGAAGAAAAATAGAATATTAGCAGGTATATATGGAGAAAGAAGGGTAGTATAGGCCAAGGGAAATATGCAAAGGCTAGAACATAGAGGATATGTTTGGGAAGTGACTAATTTGGTGTGCTGAAATAAAACACAATGTACAAATCCCCCAATATTGTTGCCCCACCTTCAATATGCAAGATTTTAGTGAGCATACATTCAGAAGGTGCTTTCCATGGGAAAACTGATTTCCTGAAAACCAGTGAGCTAACTTTTAGCTCTCCAAAAGCTGTGTTAACTCTGACAGAACAAAGGAAAGGAGAATTCCTTTCATTCTTATTCAAAAAGTCATGTTTCAGTCCTCAAGTTTTATTTCTGGAAAAAATGGGGACAAATTCTGGGTTTCACTTTTTGCTGGGCCTGACAGCGGGATCACTTGAGCTCTAGTGTCTCATAGGGATCTCTTGAGAGAAGTTCCCTCTGCATCTGCCCACGCAGCACCTCTTCACAAGCTTATAACTACCTACCTCTAAGGCCGGTTCCCTCCATTCTTCTCCCAAGTGATCAGATCATTCATGCAACAGATATTTAAAGGCCACTGACCATGTACCACTGAGGCTACAACATTAGTGAACAAATTATTGTTTCTCTTGTCAGGGAACTTATTATATTCTACATTCTGTACCCCTGAACAGAAACTTCCTCCTAGATAACTTTTTCAACCCAAAATTAACTCATGAAAATACATGCCTCCAGGGGTTACCTACAAATAGGTCAACCATAACAAATCTTGAACCCCAATTAAGCTCCTCAGGGATTCCTGCTAAATAGAATGTATATAGAAGAATATTGCAAATAAAAAGGTGGGTTGGGGATAGATTGTAGAGGACCATCAGGGTTGAGTTAATGAGTATTAACTTCCTTATAAGGCTATGGGAGGTGTGGAGGTTTTCAGAAGGAAAGCTAGTAAGATTACTTTTGTAGTTTTATGTGGGAGACATCAGAGGCTAAAAGGACAGATCTCCTGTGTTACTTTGTGAGTGAAACCAGCTTTTGAAGAGCTAAAAAGAGGCTCTCGTTACCATCCTAATTTACTGAGAGCAAAGCAGTGTTTATTAGTAGGAGCTTATTGACTTCAGGGTTGTATTTTCACCTGCAGCAGCAAGTATTTACAATACTGCACAGCACTGCCATAGATAAACATGCTTGCTGTGAAGGTGTTTCTCTTACAGATATAAGAAAAACTCTTCCACTAATATTTCAAAGTATTAAAAAATTACATTGCTAAAGACAAAATAAATAATGCTTTACTGCATTAGTTACGATAAAATTTTTTTTCCAACCCTTCTTCACCAGGGAATACCTGAAACTTTGTTGTAAGATTTTTAACAGGTTTCAGTAACACTTTTTTTTACATATTCATGATTTGCTTTAATATTTCTTTTTACATACATAGTCAAAATTTTTCAATTTCAGTTTTATTGAAGTATTGTTGACAAATAAAATTGTGCAGTATTTAAAGGGTCCATCATGGAGGTTTGATGCATGTAGACATTGTGAAAGGATTTGCCCCATCTAGATAATTAACACATCCACCACCTCAAACATATCCTTTTTTGTGTGTGTGTGTGAGAGTAAGATCTACTCTCTTAGCAAATTTCAATTCTATAATACAGTTTCATCCATAGTCACCATGTTTTGCATCAGATTTACAGACCTTATTCATCTTATAGCTGAAGTATGTATACTTGTACTACCCTCTCCCTCTTCCCCCAACCCCTGCACCGCAGCACCTGTAACTCCTTCTCCACTTTCCCACACCAGCGACACAGGCAGTGTGTGAGACACTCTGTGTCTGGCTTATTTCACTTAGCACAATGCCCTTAAGATCCATCCATTTTGTCTGAGATGGCAGGATTTTCTTCTTTCTTACGGCTTAATAATAATCCATTGTATATATGTCACATCTTTATCCATCCATTTATTGACAGACAATCAGATTATTTCAATATTTCAGCTTTTGTGAATAATGCTGGAATGAATACACACACACCAAGAAGTGGGATTGCTGAATCAGCTGTCATTCTTTGATTTTTAACTTTTTTGAATTTTTCAGGGAATTGCATACTGTTTTCCATGGTGCCTGTACCAACTAACATTCCCACCAACAGCATACAAGGTTCCCTTTTCCCACATCCTCACCAACACTTATTTCCTGTCTTTTTGTTATAGTATCCATTCTATTCACTTGTACAGAACAAGTTTTCTCTTGTTGCTTTTAAAATTTTCTTCTTATCTTTAACTTTTACCAATTTAATTATAATGTATCTTGATGTGAGTGTCATCAGATTTATCTTGTTTGGACCTTTCTGGGCTTCCTGAATCTGAATGTCTGTTTCTTTCCCCAGGTTAAGGAAGTTTTCAGCATTATTTCTTTGAATAAACTTTCTTTCCCCTTCTTTCTCTCTTCTCCTTCTGGGACCCCTATAATGCAAATATTTATGCATCTGATGTTGTCCAATAAGTCCATTAAGAGATTTTCACTCCTTTCCAGTCTTTTTTTCTTTTTTCTCCTATGATGAAATGAATTCCACTGCCCTGTTTCTTTGTTTGCTACAGTCTTGTGAGACTCACAACCACAAACCCCATTGGCTACCAGAGCCAGATGACCCGTAGATGCTTCCGCAGAGTGGCAGCCACATAAGCCAGAGTGCCAGCCATGTACACAAGTTCCTTTCTGGGAGATATTGGTGCCTTGGAGCAGGCCAGAAGGTTAACATGGAGATGGTGCCCACTGAGCTTCCAGGTGTCCAGGGAGGATCACAGCCAGCCCCTAAATGTGTGTTCAACTAGAAGCTTTACTTGGAAACAGCAGCCTTTAAAGTATGTAAACAGTCCTTTTCAATGAAAGACTAAGAGTTGGACATCTCAGTCTACACCCTCTGTGCTGAGCCCAGGGGAAGATAGCCTCAGTGAGTCCTTTCAAGCCCTTGAAAAACTTCCTGTTTTTACTATAGTCATGTGGGCCTTTTGGATGGCAGCCCCCCTGGCTTTCAGAGCTAGGGTTCATCAGGGAGCCATCTCTCAGGTAGAAATGTCTTAAATACATTTGGGGCCCTTGATGGTTCTGCCCAAACCCTTTACCACTCAGGGAGAAGCTGGGAGCAGGGAGCTGCCTCCTGTGTATGTTACTGTGGTGGGGTCGGGGCTTACGGCCAGAGTGTGTCTCAGCCTTTTCTACCCCTTTCATTTTGAGTAGTTGCGTGCTTGTTCAATACGTAGAAGTCGCTCGGGTAGTTTGCTCTTCCAGAGGGAACTGTTCCATGTGTAGCTACAGATTCAGTGTGTCCACGCAAAGAGGTGAGTTCAGGAGCCTTCTTTGTCACCATTTTGGACTGAAACTCCCATTTAATATAAGTAATTCATTGCTCATTTTATATTTTGCAGTGTTTTATCTAAGTTTTGCTGTTGTTTTGCACTGAATGCTTTTTAAAAAATTATGTACTTTTTAAAGATGAATACTCATGCACAGAAGTCTACATCATAATTATATATGAATAAATTGAAAAGATATAAAAATTTTTTTAATTAACATCTTTTATTTTACAAAATATTGTGAATATATGGCACTTAAAAAATTAAGGGTAGATTGAAAATTTATTTTATATTTTAGTAATATATAATAATTGGATAAAAAATTGGGAGAGAAATATATAGAAGTTCTTGTTTTAACCTGGGTTCTACAGAAAGAAGAGCCTGAGCTTATTGGAGACTGTCTTCATTTGCAAGCACAGCACCAGGGAGCAGGAGTGAAGGAAAATGTAAGTGAGGCAGAGAAAAAGAAAAAGCCAATTGCTAGGACATGCTACTGATTTGCCTGCTGCTATGCAACTGATTCCTGATATCTCAGTCACCAATAAGTTTCATAAACTGCATTCCAGGACAATCTATCTTGAGGACGGTAGGGGAGGAGAATTACTCACTAGTTCCTGCTTCCCGTTTATCAGTGTTTCACCCAAGATTGTGTAATTCTCAGTTGTGCTTCATTGGTGCTTAGCTGGGTCCCATTGCTTTCCAAGCTTTTCAATCAACCGAGGAGTCTTGAGAGCAGGAAACAGGAGCTGTATCGTGTAGGTATAAGGGATAATACTTGTTAATAATCCATGTAAAGCCAGTACCCAGAGTAATGGGTATATAAATCTGGGAAAAATGAAACCAAAAAGCTTTGAAGTAGCACATAAATAGGTATCTTTTACAGGTCTCAAAAGTACAAAAATACTGATTGTGGGATTTGTTTCTAATCATTAAATAAAAATGTATAATGTTTTGGTGACATTTTACATGCAGCACACTCAAAATATGTTTATATAAATATTTGCATCTCTTCACTGCTGCAAAAAAATTCCAGAGATATTGGTTTGTCTAAAAATTGATCATTTTTCTTTTTACTATCACTTTTGCTGCTGAATAGAGATAATTAATATTGATGATGAATTTTCCCAAAAGTACTAGCTACAGATTTCTGGAAATCATATCATTTCTACTTAGCTGTCTAGCACCAAACTGTGTTGACATCTGCATAAAGATTTGAGGGAAAGTGGTCTGAGATTTGTTTAACTGAAAGTATGACGGGATATCATCCCAGTAGTTGTGTAGGTGGGTAGTTATGCAAATACTTTGCTACACGGCAAAGATATCCATACCCACCTGAAAAAGCCATTGATATTTAAGTTAGTGTCCATAATGTCCTCAATCTTTCCCCTGCAAGACATCACATACTTTGTCACTGAATATTCAAAACTGAAAATACTCATCTTTGGAAAGATTTCTACTTAAAGCTTCCACTTTGTAAGTCTTTCAAAGCAGCTTATTTTAAAAAATATTTAAAGATCTTCAGATGACAGATTTAACATTTTCATAGATGACACATGTGGCTTTTTCAATAGGAAAATCTTATGACAATATAACTCGTTTTATATGTAGCATACATGAATTTAATCTATAAAACCTGTATGTGAGAAACACCGTATTTACATTTTTCCCTAGATTAACTTAAAAACGGCATGAGACCCTGTCACCCCATCTAGCAGAACATTCAGTATTACTCACCATGGTGCTCTTCAAGCTTTCTTGGTGTCAGGATAACGGGAAACTGTGTGGTCCTTTTGCTCTTGCAGTCACCACGGTCAGTCTGTTCCTTCTGCAATGAGATGCCGCTGTTGATTGCTAATCCTTTGTCCTTTATTGCTCCAAGGCTAGGCCCAGAGACTCAGTCACTGGTATTCATTCTGCTGGTTCACTGGCCTAACCCTCTCCCAGGTGTCCAGCCAGTTCTCTCCATGGCAACGGCAATACAGTGCATGTTCCTGTCACCCATAAGTCCTCTGACACTTGCATAACTCTATGCCAGAGAATCCACACCCCTTCAAGTTTGGCTTTCTGTCTCCCTTCCCCTCCGGTGAAACTCAACCTTTGTTTCTCCCTCAGGGATCTGGATAGGATTTTTCTTCAATAATTAAAACCCAGAGAAATTATTCATTGTCCCTAAGCAGTAAGAAGAGTTCAGACATTATAATTTCAGAGGAAGTCTTGACACAAATGTAGTTCTATGTCTTTCCCATAAAAATGTTTGTGAGCTAAATTGAATGTTGAATTATAGTAACTATTGTTAACTTGACTTTTCATTAACTTTATTTCTTCCCCTAGCTTCAGTGCCTTCCTCTAAATTATTTTACTATTGAGCTTTATTGTGTAATGTGTCCATTGTTATGCTTCTAACAGTTTCTGCTATAGTATAGAGTGCAGGGGAGAAAGCATAGCTTAAAATGTTTTAGAAACAGTACATCTTTAACATATATTGAGAAATTTCTTTTATTAGTAGCCTTCAGTGAATTCTCTTCTGTGACTTCTCAAACAGGAATGCTAACCTCTTCCATTTTGTACTTGGTAATTTTTGGATTCCATACTCAATATGCATTCACCCATGATCTTTAAAAAGGCATGTGAAATGATTGTATGGACCAGTTCTAGGACTAGTGGGACTTCCTGCACTTTGGGATGAAGTCACATAGATAAGGGATTTTCTATTCCACTTTATGTTTTCAAGTTTCTGTTCAACAGAGATGAGTTTTTCTTTTGATAAAATTTAAACTCTGAGGTAAGATTTTTTGAACAAAAGTGGAATCATTTAGTATCAAAGTAAGCAGGCACCCAAGAGACTATAAACCATAAGTATGGGCACAGAAAGCTCCTGGCAGAAAAACAAAGACTTCTACATAGTCACAAAGACAACGGATCACATAGACACAGCCATTAATGTCTAAGGAAAACAAAGCCTCCCCTAGAAATAATATTTCTCCTGAAAAATAAAATCTGAAATACTGGCTTAAAGGACAAATTCATTTATAAGCTGACTTTTAGCCACCAAACCATCTTTACCTTAATTCCCTTTCCTCACTGATTGAAAGCCAGAGAGATTACATAAACGGTCCAAGGACACACAACTAGATAACTGATGGAATAACAATCTGTCCTAGGATATTTTTACTATAAAAAGTATGTCCTTTCCACTTGTGGAAGAGGGGACATATTCTTGGTGCTGATATTAATTCTGCATCCTTGAGAATATTGCAGTTTGAGCAGTAGGTAGGGTGAGGGGGTACCTCTACAGCTAAGGATAAATTATAAAAAGATAATTTTATTTCCGCTGATGTTTAGGTTCACCCCATTATTGAGAGGTCGAAACCTCTTGCCTTCTTATCAGATGATAAGTACTTGGTGTGTCAAGTGTGGTTTGGTGAATAAGGATAAAACATGAGGAAAACAGAAAGACCTAAGAGAAAAACCATGAAAGTGTCTTTTCAAGGAATAAAAAGCATTGCAAAAAAGATGATTTTTCTAATTTGTCACTATGATTTAGAGGACTACACTGTATGGTCAAAAGCAACATGAAAAACAAAATCTAATCAAACAATTATCCATCCCCTTATTTTAACTTTTTAAAAATTTAGTTTAAAATAAGAGAACTTGAATCAAATCAGTTCTACACATTTGAGCTGTTCAAATTGGTTTTGTTCATTTGCCGTTTCCATCTGGGATCAAAATATATGCTGCCAGAGTAGGCCTAGGAAGGCAGCCTGCATGGGTTCCCATCTGGGATCTCTGATACCAGGCCAGCAATCTCCTGGGAGAACTTGCACTGGGTCGCAGCCAGACTTACGGTTATTATTTTGAGTGTTTAATGTTAGCATGAAAGCAACAGGAAATTTAGTAAGGTGTAGAACATCCACAGAGGAGACATCCTTCTCCAGCAGGTGAACAATTGTAATTAAGAGCAAAGCTTTTGGAATCAAGCATTGATGCTGAAATTTGACATTTTTCATGTGTTTGACCTTAGAAAAATTACTTAGCTCCTCTAAACCTCAAGGTCATCATATGCATTTATTGTAAGGAATAAAGGAGAGGATATAAGTAAAGCATTTACCACCTAACCTGTTACTTAACAAGGCTAAAAAAAACTAAATACCAATGGATTGACTCATCATTAGTCATCATTTACCATTTCTGAATGTATTGCCTAAACAATGCTGTAGAAATGCCACAAATAAAATGTGAAAACAAAATCACCTCGAATTTCACTCACTACCTTAAACATCAGGCATGGACGCTGTCTTTTGTTTAGTTATTAGCTTATATGCTAACAATGTTTACATGGCAAAATCAGTTTCATGAGCCAATAAAATTTCAGCTCTGTAAGGACAGGGATGGTATCTGTGCTATTCACTGCTATATACCCACTGTGTAATACAGATTTATTGAGTTGAATTGAATATGATTTTTAAGCATAGTCTCTGTAAGCATTATTTTAAATAAGTGGACTGTAATACCTAACTAATTTTTTCTGTAACTATAGTTTCTAGTTCTCAATAGATCTAATATATGACTGTTATAGACGAATTATTTATTTTTAATGCCCTTTTTTTCTAAGTTGTGTTCCAGTTTGAATGAATTATATAATTTTGGTTGCCAACTTTTTGTTTCATAAATAATTCTGTGATGGACATCTTTTCACATATAACCTTTTACTCCTATGGTGTTAATTCTGTAGGAGGAATCGATATGATTAGGATTTAGTCAAGAAGGGGTATTTCAAAATAATTTCCCTTTTTAATTCTTTTGAGAAAGGAAAGTGATAATTTATTCATTTTCTTAAAATTTCTTATTTTATAAAATTATGTGATTTCATCAAATTTCTGTTGATCATATTGTCCCTAATACCTCTTCACTAATGGATTTCAGGAACTATCAAAAAACAAGCAAGACAAAAGTGTTGTCAATTCTCTACAAAGTATTTTACAAATGGCATCCAAACTGTGGTTTCATTGATCAATTTACTCTTTAATTCTAATAAGTATTATAAGTTCCACAGCATATTTTTTCTAAATCAAATGACAATTTTCTATATACTCCCAACTCATAAGACTGGCTATAAGTCAGTTGTCAATTTTTAATTGACTCTTTTCCATCTCTGATACTCACGTGGTCCTAACAAATGGGTACATGTGGAGATGTTCTAAGAGTCTGATCATTTACATCAGTTGTATTTTCTTTGGTTTCTCAGGCATGGTGTTGTGAACGATGACCATCATGGTTGGTGTCTTCATGGAACACATAGACCCTCACCCTTCCCCCGGTGCTGAGGTCCTTTGAGCACAGCCTAAAAGAACCCACATGGCTTTTTTCTATCCAGTATTCAGGAAGACAACACCTTACCAGTTTCCAAGGTCCCTCTCTGTCTTAGCTCAGGCTGCTATAACAAATGACCATAGATTGAGTAACTTAAACAATAAACATTTACTTCTCACAGTTCTGGAAGCTGGGAAGTCAAAGCTCAAGGTGCTTTTTATCATCTCACATCATCACAGGAAGAAGGATGAGTACAGTACAATTCTGTATTTTGAGAGAGATCACATTCATATAATTTTTTTTACAGTATATTATAATTCTATTTTATTATTAGTTACTGTTGTTAATTTGCTACTGTGTCTAATTTATAAGTTAAACTTCATCATACATATGTGTGTGTAGGAAAAAAAACCTAGTATATGTAGGTTGATACTATCTGCAGTTTCAGAAATCCGCTAGGGGTCTTGGAATGTATCACCTTTGGATAAGGGCACTATGTAATAATAATGATGATGAAAATAATAATGTTTTCAAAAGATAACTGTTGAAATTTTTTCTCTTTCCTTTCTATAGCATAACTTATTTACTAGCTATATGTAACTCTGTTAGATGCTGTGGGGAGTCAGATGTTTATGTGGGGTGGTGGATGGGATCAAGGTAGAAACTGGTGAACTGGTGATAAGGCAATCACTTGTTCTCAAGGAGCTCAATATCTAGTAGCAGAACAGATAGCTCACCATTAGTCTAGTGGCTAAGAGCAGGCACTCTAGGTTCAAATCCCTGCACTGTCATTTACTAGCTCTGATCAAACTGGGTAATTTCTCTATACCTTAGTTCCCTCATCTGTGGAGCAGCTAATAAATCTTTTCTAAGATTGTTGTGAAAATTATATGAGCTAACATATAATATTATAATAAAATTAACATAATAAAAAGAACTTAGAAGACCACCTGAGGTATAACAAGTATTCAATAAACTTCAGCTGTAATCATTAAGCTAGATTATAATACAGTGTGAAAGATGTAAATAATGTGTTAAAAGGGAAAAATGAAAGAGAAAAATCAGTTCATCTGAGAGGATCAGTGATGCCCTCACAGAGGAGAATACTTTAAGTTGAACTTGGAAGAATGGGTAGGAATCCAACAGGCAGAGATAAAATCATTCTATGATGAGGAAAGAATGTCAGCACTTAAAAATGCACGTGATGTTTTCTTGGGATATGTGAATTAGCCGTGCATGTAAGGCACACAGAGTGCAAGAGAAGGTTTTCAAGTGATTAGCATGATTAATGGTGGAAACATGAGGCATTGCATTAAAAAATCTTATATACCAAGCTAAAATATTAAGATTTTACTCTCTTGGGCACTGGACCATGATCAGAGGTTTTCTGAGCAAGACAACAGTATAACTAAATATTTATTTTTATGAAAACAGTTGACAGCAAGGTTAAGCATGATTGACAAAGGAAATAGACTAGAGATAGGTAGGTTTCTCAAAGGGTTTGTGAGTGGTTATGGAGAGGATAGAGTTAAAGATAATGGTGGCTTTTTGCCCAACTGACTGAAAGAATATGCTATTAACTGAGCTAAGAAAAATGCTGTGCATGTTGGGAATAATCAGTAAGGGAAGTCTGGCCTTTAGGGCTGTCGATCCTGTATGTTTCTACCACTCTAAATTTGGCATGCAGATGGTACCTGTTATTATTATTGTTGTTTAACATTTACTGAGTGTCGACAGCAAGCGAAGCCTGGTGTGGAACTTTGGAAAGGAATGCGTATCTCCGCATTCCCACTCCTACCTCCGTCTGGTCCCTTTACTTTGTTATTGCCGTGTTTTCTGGGCACTTACAAGTTGGTCACTGGTTTGTTATTCACTTAATATTTACCAATTAAATGATAAATAGTGAAAAGACCATAAGGTTTTGAAAGTGCATTCATTTATCAATCAATACTTCATGGGAAACTGGTTTATGATACTGCCTAATATCAGTATTTGTTTAAATAAGGGTTGTATGCCTTACCAGTATGTATTGCTTTGTAATTTTATGACATTTTGCATTTGTTAGGTTATTTGATCTTTATATGAATATAGAAAGCTACTGTTTTTTCCTCAAAATATTTAAAATCACAGAAAAATACATAGAATAATAAAGCAAATATCAGTGCTTCATGCACACATATTTTTTAATTAATGAAAAAGATCATTACAGACACATCCTGCTGTTCTCCACTACCCCAGTACTGTTTACTTCTCTCCCTCTCTCTCCCACAAGTAACTAGCATGATAAATTTGATACATTTGAAATCCTTTAGCCAATATTGTAATTTTGCTGTCTAAATGTGAATCTTTATAGAATATATAGTATATTTTTGCTTTTTTTAATTTTTAAATAACTATACATTTAATTCCAAAAATTGTTCACTCAATATTTTATTCATGATTTTCATAATAATGATTTACATTACTATTGCTTAATAGTAAATATCTAAATTTAGACACAAATTATAATTTGTTCATCCATTCTTCTACTGATGGACATTTAATTGGTCCTGTTTTTTGCTATTGCAAATATTTCAATAGAAATCTTTGTATGTATTCTGTGTGACACAGATACAAAGGTTTTCTCAAGCAGCAGTTCAAAATGCTAGGCCTTTGGGTATTTCTGCATATTCACTTTCTCAGTTTTGCATATTCAATTTTTCAATATTGCAATATTGCAAAAATTACTCTCAAATGTGTTATACTATTTCAAAGTCCTAGTAGCACTGTATGAAATTTTTGATTTTCCACAGCATCTACCAATATTTGGTTTTACCTTTTATATTTTTCTAATCTTACGGTTGTGAAATGGAACCATCATTAATCTGATAGGTATTTCCCTGATTACCAGTAAGAGTGAATATTTTTTATATACTTATGGGCCATTCAATTTTTCCTGTTAGTGAATTGCCTTTTAATATGCTTTGTCTATCTTCCTAATGAGTTGTTTTTCTATTATTCTTTAACTGCTTAATTGATATTTAATTGACATGTAATAAAAATGCATATATTTAAGGTACACAATTTGATAACTTTTGATGTAAGTATATATCCATGGAGCCATCAGCCCAGTCAAGAATTGATAGAAGCCTTTAATATAGTCTCAATACTAATTTGGTTTGTTGCATATTTTCTAATGTCTACTTCCATGTTCTGGCCTATCATTGACCCTATTATATCATCATTTGGTCATAAAAATTTTTAAAGTCAATGGTAGTCATGTTTACTAATTAACTCCTTTATGACTTTTGCTCACTGTCTCTGGTCAAAGTAGTATTTTTTAAATCTGAGGACTCAAAGTTATTCTCCTATATTTCCTTCCAATACTTTTCAAATAGTTTTCTCACATTGAAGTAATTAATCTTGTAATTTCCTTTTTATGGTTTTGAAAAGAAAATGAATTTATCTGTACTGACAGGCAGTTGTGCCGGCACCATTTATTGAACTCTCTCTTCATTCCTCAATTCCTCATTGATTCATATCATGTATTGTCATTTCTGTCATGTATCATTTGTTTTTACATAAGTAGGTCTGTTTTGAGGAACTCTAATTTGTTACATTGAATTGTTTCTCTACTCCAGTATGAATATCATAGTTATAATTATTAGTAACTTACAGTAAAGCATTTTATCAAGAAAAGGGTTCTCTCCATTTATGTATTTTACTACCTATTTTTATTCCTCACTCCTGCAGTTTTATTCACTTTTTTCCTCTCTCTTCTATATCTATCTCCATCTCTACCTCTATGTCTCTTTCTACCTGTCTCTCTATCTCCTGTGATATCAATCAGAATTGCATTACATTAATAAATTGAAAGAATTGACATTTTATATTAGTACTTCCCATCTGAGAATATTATTTATTTTTTTATATATTTTATTGTTTTGTTGATATACAATATTACTTTGGTTTCAAGCAGACAACAGTGATTCAACAGTTACATACATTATTAAATCCTCACCCCAACTACTGTAGTTACTCTGTCGACATAGAAAGGTGTTACAAAACTATTGAGTATATTCTTTATGCTGTACTTTCATCCCCTAATTCATATTATGATTAAGATTTTGTGCCTCTTTATCCCCTTCACCTCTTTTACCCAACCATCCCAACCCCTCCCCCATGGTAACCACCAGTCACTTCTCCATGTCATGAGTCTGTTGCTATTTTGTTCATTTTGTTTTGTTTTGTTTTTAGATTCCACAAATAAGTGAAATCACATAGTATTTGTCTTTATCTACCTGGCTAATCTCACTTAGCATAATACCCTCTAATTCCATACACATTGTCAGAAATGGCAGATTTCTTTCTTTTTTATGGCTGAATAATATTCCATTGTATATATGTACCACACCTTCTTTATCCATTCATCTATTGATGGATACTTTGGTTGCTTCCATATCTTAACTATTATAAATAATACAGCAATAAGCATAGAAGTGCACATAGCTTTTCAAATTCCGATGATGTTTGACTCTATTTTCCTGGGTGCCTAATCGGTCTCTCTACTATTCAGTTACGTGAAAAACAATAAATGAACTCTTTTGCTTGAACTTCTTTGAGCATACAGGTATTCCCTGATATATTGAGGCACTAAATAGAACATTAGTCTGGAAACAGAAGAGGTCTCTAATATACCCCATGGCATCAAGTGTCTCACAGATTTATGAAGAAGATAAAGAGTGTACATATATTTATTGTGCTAATGACTTTCCATGTTGCTTCAATGTCTGATTACTTTATTTGAGGCTATTTATAAGAATAAACTAAATTAAATATGAGCAATTCCCCCATTTATACCAAGAAGCTAATAATATTTTCAATTGCACCAAATACAGAGAGAAAAAAGTTGAAGTAAATCCTTATCTGAGTAAAGAGATGCCGTCCTAAAAAACTCAGATTCAAATATTATTTAATGCTATTGACAGATTTTTAGATTTAGATTATTTCAAAGATCTAGATTTCTTAAACACCATGAATTTTGAAGATTCCAGGAGAGGAACATTTAAAACAAACATTTAACATTAACGGTTTTACCATCTGTGGAAAAGAAGCAAATGAAGATGTCTTTAATATTTACTATGAGAAGCTGGAAATAAAACAAAGGACTTGCTCAGTGCTCAGCACTGTCTCCCATTTCTGTTAATTTGCAGTATTATTTTAAAATCTGAAGAAATAGATGTTGGAAGCTATGCATTGAAACTATTGTTAAATAACATTTCTTTGAATGCAGTTAATTAGAAATCAATCAACATCTACAGGCTATTTAATCCCAAATGATGTTTCATCAACCCTCAACCTAGCAAAAATTTAAAATTAAATAATTTTTAGGATTTACCAGTGTGAAACGGGAAAATACATTCAATAATACCAAATTGAAAGGTTAAATCGTGAAAGTTTGTCTATAAGTATATATAAAATGTCAATCTCTGTATACAGACACAGTATATAAAGTGCCTAACCATCAAGTATGTCTTCAACACATTTTTTTTATAGGATTGCCTTGAACCTGTAGAACAACTTAGAGAGAACTGATATGTTCACAATGTTGTGTTACAATCCATGAAGGTCTTTGATTTCTTTCATCAACATTTTTTAATTCTTAGGATACAAGTCCTCTATATACACTATTACATTTATACCTAAGAATTTAATTTTCTTTAGATCAATTTTAAATGATATTGTATTTTTAATTTTGATTCCCACATGTTTGTTTTTATTATAAACATATGATAGATTTTTTTGTCTTATTTATGCATCCTGAAACCTTGTTGAACTCATTTAGTAGTTCTAGGATTTTTCTTTTTTTTTTGGTAAAGTGCGTGAGATTTTCTTTTTGATGGCTATAAGATCTTTATTCTTGATATTGGTAATTTGTGTCTTTGCTAGTTTTTTCTTTGTCAGTCTTAGTAGAGCCTTATCAATTTTGTTGTTTTTTCCCCAAAGAACCATCTTCCTGTTTTACCGATGTTCTCTATTGTTTTCCCATTTTCAGCTACATTGATTTCTGTTTGTACCTTTATTATTTTCTTTCTTCTTGCACTGGGTATATTTTGTTATTCTTTTTCTACTTTTCTGAGGTAGGAACTTAAATTAGTTTTAAATTTGTTAAACTTTGTTTTGTAGCCCTGGATATGGTCTGTCATGGTGAATATTCCATGGGACTTGACAAAAAAAATTATTTGTATTGGGCTATTGAATCAACACATATTTTGGGGTAACTATTAAGTTTAAGTGTAATGCACAAGGCTTACTTTCTATCCTTGAATACTTAATAAGCTTGTCTAAGAAAATCAATTTATAAAAATAATTACAAGATGGTAAGAATCAGAGATTTCCAACTGATTGAGTTGAGAAAGTTTACATAGGAAGAGTGGTTATTTGTTAGACATTAAAGGATAGGTAAAGCTCCAACATATGAGATTTGAAAGAAAGATATTATGGTTTTGTTTATGTAGGGCATGAAAGTTGAAAGAGGGGAGGAGAGAACTTTGATTACCAACTCTTTAAGGACACAGAATTCTATTTATTGTAAATTAAATAGGACCACACCAAATCACTGGGTAACTGATTTAAAAGGATGATTTCAGATCTCTTGCCACTGGTACTTTATATCTTTTTCTCTCTGGGGAAGCACTTTTCTAAGGCTATTAAAAGTTAGTGATTTACAGGATGTTAACATAATATCAGACTTTGGGGAATTTAGAAATCTAGGTCTGTGACTGTTTCACAACAGTAGGTTGATTTCCATTTGAAACAAAAGAGAAAAGCCTGTTACAAACTATAGAAAGTATTAATATGCCAGAATAGATAAGAACTAAAGATCCAAGCCTTTGGGTTAAAAAGCCAAAACTCTTATTTAGTTTCTTCTGATAAATAAGAAAGAGAAAGCACAGTTTCCCTAGTTTATCCTGTATTGAAAAATAATAGAACATATTATCCACGTGTTTTTCCTACTACTGCAGACAAACTGAAATATGAGAAATCATTAGACTTGTTCATAGTAGGTAGGGAAATTTAAAGAGATAGGGTAATAAAAATATTAAAACATATAAAAAATGAAATTTATTGTTTGCACACATTTTATATATTCATTTTGCAGTTGAATAATGGAGGTCTAAATGCATATAAATAAGTTGACCAGAATCATGTAATTGGCTAAAGATAGTTTTTTTTTTCTACTTTAATCCAGGTCCTTCACCTCCATAGCTTGTGACCTTTCTTGTAAAACATAAGCCACAGCTCTCTGCTCAGAATAAAAATCTTCAGGAAATGACAAGAGACCATGTTAAGGTTCCCAAAGAGAATATTAGCTGTATATTCCCTAATAATGCTCATATCTCAATATCTTGGTTTTCCTCTTGGCTCACAGGTCACTTTTTTCTCAGTCTCATTAGATGATGCTTACTCTTTCCCAGATTGATTAATGGGGAATAAACCCAGGGCTCAGTCCTTGATCCTTTTTCTTCTCTGTCTTCACTCACTCTCTTGACGGCCTCATATTGTCATATGGATTTGAGTACTCTCTTCATGCTGATGATCACCAAATGTGTTTCCCAAGTTCAGACTTTGTGTATCCACCTGTCCTTAACATCTCCACTTAGATAATACTAGCTCACGGCTTGACATGCTCAAATGAACTATTAGTCCTAAGCCCCACAGGTGCGCCACCTTCAGCTTTTTCCATCTTAATTGGCAGCAACTCCATCTATTTATTTGGTCAGGCAAAAAACACTGAAGACATTGCTGATTCCTGTCTTTATCTCATATCTCACATTTATTCTATAGGAAATCCCATTGCCTCTACCTTCAAATTTATCTTGCACATGACCACTTCTTTCTACTTGTACTACTATCAACCTGATCCTAGTGAACATTATCTCTTGCCTAGATTACTGTGATAACCATTAGCTGTTTTCCCTGCATCATGTTTTGTTCAAATACAGTCCATTTTCAACCTAGTAGCCAGAGTGATCATTATAAAATATTGTCAGGCTTATCAATCATCTGCTCTTGACAATAGTCCCCAATTTCAATTTTACTCAAAATAAAAGCAGATGTTCTTTTATTGCTTCAGTGACTATGCAAAATCTGAACCTTCTCCCATATTTTCCCCTCTGATCTCATCTCTTACTATTATTCTTCCTTACTCATGCTATGGAGCCCCGAAAGCCTTCTTGCTACTCTTTAAATACGCCAGGTGTGCTCCTGACTTAAGCCCATTGCTCTACCTGTGTCTTCTTTTGAAACACTCCTCCCCAGTTTAGGCAAGTATGATAAAGGTACCATAAACATCCATGTACAGGTATTTGTATGGTTGTAAATTTTTAACTCCTTTGAGGATATACTAAAGAATGGAACTGCTGGGTTGTACAGTCAGTGGGAAAATGTTTCATTTTGTTAGAAACTACCAATCTATCTCCCAAAGTGGCTATACTATTTTTCAACCTCACCATCACTTAATGAAGTTCTTTGTACTTCACATTCTCACCAGCATTTGGTGTCATCAGTGTTCTAGATTTTGGCCATTCTACATACATATGTAATAGTACCCAATTGTTTTAATTTTCATTTCCTTGATGATATGTAATATGGAACATCTCTTCATATGCTTATTTGTCCTCTGCATATCTTCTGAGGTGAGGTATTTGTTAAGGTCTTTGTTCCATTATTAAATCAGGTCATTTTCTTATTGTTAAAGTTTAAGTTATCTTTGTATGTTTTAAACAATGTTAAATTATCAGATATGTCTTTTGCAGATATTTTTTCTTAGTCTGTGTCTTTTTATTCTTTTAGCAATGTCTGTAACAGTGCAGAAATTTTTAATTTTAAAGATGTCAAGCTTATTATTTCTTCCATCACTTGTGTCTTTTGGGCATTATATCTAAAAAGATATTGCCAAAATCAAAGTCATTTAGGTTTTCTCCTACTTATTTCCTGGGAGTTTATAGTTCTGTGTTAACATTAACACTTAAATTGGAGGGCACTGGGTTGTGTAAATTCCCTTGTATAATGTGGGTGGGCCTCATCTAATCAGTCAAAGGCCTCAATTAAGAAAAAGATTGATTTCCCCAGCCACAGGGAACCCTGGAGCAGAGAGTCTTAGGGCCTGCACTGAAACATTGGCTTTCCCCTTGAGTCTCCAGTTCCCCTGCCGATACTGCAGAATTTGGGCTTGCCAGCCTGCATGATAAAGAAACAATTCCTTAAATTAAATCTCTTTCTGTATGCATATACATGCTATTGGTTCTGTTTCTCTGAAAAATCCTAATGCACTCTCCCTGTCCTATGATGTGTAATGTGTTCCAGTTTGTATGATTCCATGCTCACTCTTATTTGTTTTCTTTCTCTATAAGACCATAGTTATGTGTTGTGTGTTGTCCAATGTTTAAAAATTGTGTTTTATATATTTTACCCAGTTTCGAACCTTCTTAAGATGTGAGAGTTAAATCTAATCCCAGTTAATTTCATTATAGCCAGAACTTGAAATCCAAATAAGTATTTAAATAGAACACAAGTAAGTTTCTATGTCCCTTATAATCTCTTACACCTCAATTATCTAAGTGTTTATTAGTCCTTCTCTTAATTTATCTTTTAATGAAAATGTGAATACTTTATATTTAATCAGGAAAGACATAAACAGTTGTTTAGAATCAAATAAATATGAGTTCAAATGATGGTTCCAGTACCCACTAAGTGCCATGAGCAGTTCATGTACTTTCTCAGAGCTTTTATTTCCTCATCTGACAACTGGATAACAACTGCTTCACAGATTTATTGGACATAAAGTACCTGGAACATTATGTGCCCTCAATAATTGCTGGTATTTTGGGGAATGATACTGAGCACGTTTGGGGGGAAGTTGCCTGCTCTTCTCTTCCATCCAAATGGATATAGGAAGTGAAGCCAGTTTGTACACCAAGTCTATATTCTCCAAGACACATTCAGTCTACGGGTAGGCACCTGGTGGATCTAAGATTGAAAGCTCAGGAATTGAACGTAGCAACTGTGTTTCCTACCATAAGTACCAGAAATACGGAGAAGACAGAGAAAAAGAGAGAAACAGATGAGAGAGAAACCCCAATATAGACAAATATTTCTAATAATATTAAATTCCTTGGATTCAGTTGTTTTCAAGGTCCAGACACCAGCTAATCCATGAGTTCCATGAGACATTTCACTACCCTTACAATAAATTTTAATTTTATTTTAAGTTAGATTAAATTTAGTTTCTGGTCTTTGCTACTCAAACATTCCTCACTAGTAGTTATTTATCATGTCTTCAACTTTGACTTTCTTAGTTACCTTGGAAATTCAACTCATGTATTTTCCCTTTTGTAATAATCCATATAATGAGTCACCCTTTCATTCTTTAATGTTGTGTAAGATATGAAAGGCAGTAGATATTTTACAAAATATAATGAATTCTACATGGCTTGCAGTGTAGAGGTCAGCATGTAAAGTGACCAGAACTGCCTCAGATGAATACATTTTTTAAGCCTTTCAATGCCCCCACTTGTACTGTTTCCTATAATCCTAAATCTTTAATTATAAATGACATTAATAGCAGTTCAGTATTCTTCATGGAGAATGTAATGAAATATGAATATTGTTGGCCAAACTTACATGAATTCAGAACTTAATGATCAGTGTGAAATATAAATATGAAACTGGTTTCTATTATAATGGAAAATGTAACAATGAATTACAGCAACAGGTGTATCTCAATTACACCTAAATAAACATTGTACAAAATACTGGTTAAAATTAATTTATGTCTTGAATATTTTACTATAATAATAGAAAGTTTCAGGGAATAGTTATGGCCTAATCTAAAGTATCTTCAAGATTGACACAAACTGGATTATACAGACTCAAAAATCTAGAAGGCATATAAAGAGGATATCTGATCTAGAATCCTGCTTTCAAGTGCTAAGATATCATCAGCTGGTATTTTACATGTGGGTAACTGTCCTAAAAATTTAAGATGTTTTGGTCAGGATCACAATAGTTTTCAGAAATGAAATCATAGTAATAATCTATTGTTCTCTCATTCATTTATTCATTCAACTTCTGATATAGCAAATAACTATGTAGTAAGTATTTACTGTGTATAGTTGCTATGGATAGGTGTAAATGAACCAGATAGATTAATGGGCCTCATAACTTTTATTTAAAAAAAAATTATTCCACATATATTATTTGAAAAAAAACACTTCTGTTTCCTCCATTTATTTATTTATGCTTAAAGGATTTGTAGATTCTTATCAACAGTGTATAGCTCATTTTTAATATAATTATTATTAATTAATTATTATTTTTATCATATTATTCCTTAGTTTAATGCTCAGATTTTCACAGAATTGTTCATTGAGAGTCTGTTTAAGCTGGATTTTATATCCTTTCATCTTATAATCATGATTCTTTAAGAACTTCCTTGTCTTCTAGCATAGAAAATTTTCCAGGTTATTTGAGTATTTTCAGACCCAGCTTTGGAATTAGGCATTCCTGCAAGGATCTCTGGTTCTTTTTAATGGAGAATATTTTTTCAGAACCAAGATCTGACTGATAGTAGATGAACTCATTGCTAGATGTCTCCTGATATGATGCACTGAGACAAACCCAATATCACACCTGCGGTATTTCTGCCGAAATGCACATCAGCGTGAGCCTAATCCAAATACTAGATGAACCCAAACTGAAAGACATTCTAAAAAATAAATGGCTCACATTCTTCAAAAAGTGTCACACCAATAAAGGAAAAAGATGCTGAAGAATTAAAGCCCATAAAGGAAAACTAAAGAAACGTGATAACTAAATGTAGCATGTGATAGTGAATTGAATCCTCCTACAGAAAAAAAATTAATTAGTACACAATTATTTAAGCATAACTGTGATTAGTGCTCACATGGAAGAGTGTAAGATGCAATGTTCTAATGATATTAATATGAAAGAGAAAATAAAGGAAATGTAAGTTATTTACTGTATGGAAATTTCCGGGAAGTTTGGTATGATACAGTAAATATTAGTATAGATGGACACAAGTTCAGTTCCCAGGCTTATTACTGAGTCCCAGACCCTCATCTATGAGTCAGTCATTAATTACACTTACTCTCACTTATTGCAAATGAGATAATTATGTGAAAGTGTTTTTCAAACTTTATAGCATTTTACACATAATAACCATTGTTAGAACTAGATCAGTTTAGGCCCTTTGCTCTGTTTCTTTGACTTACTGCTGAGGTATCCTGGAGCCACAGCTCACGATATTACCCAGTCCTCTCTGTCCCACAATAACTGGAAAATATTTCTGCATCACTTTACTGCTTTATAAAGCTTATGTTATTTCCTGTATGTCATGACATAAACTGTGAGCAAACTGCTGGCAAGGAGAGTATGTTCATCAATTTTATGATCTTCATCTCTTCCCAGTAAAAAAGCACAACATCTGGAACAAAGGCTGAACTTGGTAATACTTGCTAAGTAAGCGAATGGTTCTCAATAGCTAGGAAGTCCCACTGGGCTGGGTCTCCAAATACCTCACTACTGTTTTAGGAAAGTCAACACGCCACTCAGGTTTCTGCTTTCTCACCTGTAAAACCAAGACAATAACTGCCTGAAATGACTCTTTTGAGTGAATGAAAATAATGGTCTTCAAGGCATTTAACAAGTGTAACTAGCCATATGTATTACCTTCATTGGGCTGTCATAACAAATCACCACAAACTTGATGGCTTAAAACAACAGAAATCTGTTCTCCCACAGCTCTGGAGTTCAGAAGTCCAAAATCAAGGTGTTGGCAGGGTCGGTGCTTTCTGGAGCCTCTGTGGGACAGTCTGTTCCATTTCTCTTTCATAACTTCCAGTAGGTTCAGTAATTCTTGGTGTCTCTTGCCTTGTAGATGCATCACTCTCATCTCTGTCTTTATCTTCACATGGCTTTCCTTCTGTGTCTTTCTGTATCTGTCTCTTTTTCTATCTTTTTATAAGAGATACACCATTGGATTCAGAGTACAAAAAAAAGTCAGACACATTCTTCCATTTCCTGAATGGAATGCAAAGTTGCTTCTATTCTTTAGCTTTAGTTGATGATGACAATGTCCCAGCATTTGGATGGGGCTGATACTGTGTTTAGTACCTCTAGTGGTTCCCTTTTCAGAGTTCTGTAGATGATAATAGCTGGTATCCATCTGTGTGGTAACAAAAGGTGGTGCAATTGATGGAAGTAGGTGGTGACAACTCTTGGAATGTCTGCAAAAATTGTCCCCCAGAAGTACCTAAAAATAGAATTACCATATGATCTGGCAATCCCACCTCTAGACATATATCTTTAGGAAATGAAATCAAGTATCTCAAAGAGATCTGCATCCCCAAATAGAGAAGGAAAGAAGAATAAAAGGGAGGAAAGAAGAAAAGAAACATGTTATGTCAGCATACTCTTTATTTTATGCCAGTAGGTGTATTAGCTCAAATAATGTAATAGGAAAATCTTTTACTTTGTCTTTCATCAAAACGAAAAGAAAACATAATTGTTTTTAAGTAGTTTTACTCTGAAAATGTCTTTATAAAAGAAGCTAAGTATAACAGTATTAATTTTTTCTTACCTTTTAGAGGATTCTATCATTGTTATCTTGGATGAAGGAACACTTAGTACTATTGCTAAAAGAATTTCATGACTTTAAAGAACTAAATTCTGAGTGGAAAATCATTCACATTCTATTTCTTTTTTAAGCATTTATGTGACTACATTTCTTGGAATTTGAGTTACTTTTACATTTAAATTCATTGAGCATTTTGGCTGATTCTCAGAAACCCGGATATCCCATCCCTTCATATGAGTACCCCCCAAAAGCCCCTCTCATTTGGCAGTACGATATTTTGTTAGGCTTCCTCCCTCTCTGAACCCCTCTCCTCTTTCAAAGTCTCAGATGGCCATTCCAAGGACAAAGCGTTATGTCTGTGAGATTCTACCCAGGCTATGCCCATGTTTGTTTTCTGGCCCAAATGCTCAGCTGTCCCTGCATATATATATTTACAAAGTGACATGGAGATTACACTTCAGTGTCTCCTCAAAATTTTTTTTTTAAATCAGAAATTGTCTACTAGAAAAAAAAGCTGACGATTCCAATACCTGTATTAAAGAGAATACAATGCTTGTTCAATACATCTAAGATTCTTGCCATGTTAGGAAAAAGAAGCTATCCACTCTAGGTTATTAATTTTTTTTATAAAGATAAAAAAACATATCTAGAATATTCTATTTTTCTAAAACAGTGACCTCAAGCTGCAATATAATATTTAAGTCATTAAATGTATAAAGGACATACATTGAATGATTTCTTCAAGTGTATTTTGATGCAAGTTTTCAGACTTTAATGTTATCTTACTACCATTTCGCATCTGACCTCCAAATCGTTGGTACTGTGAAAGAAGCTGAAGCCAACAGAATGAGGAAATAGCACCCAAAGCTTTCAACTCCGCCTTTACAAAGACAATATATCTGAAAAGAAAGACCTGTCACCAAGGAAACATGAAATCACCCAGGTTTCCATTTCCCAGAACGTACTTGCAAGCCAATACCCACCTTTCAGGTTTAGTTACGAAATAAACTATTGACATTTACTCATGCAGTCTTTTCTTTCAGAATTTAGCTGAAGCAATATTCACTATTTCTTTTTCTATTCTATTTTTCAATTACCCTCAAGAAATAAGTAAGAGATATGTAGATTGAATCAATGTGTCTTTTTGATCTTGTGTTTGTAGGAATCCAAGTACTCATTCATCCACATCATGAGGTAGCTATCATATTTAGAGCACTTGCTGCAATAATATTAATTACCCAGGGCCTGCTACATTATTTACAGTGCTGAGTGCAAAATGAAAATGTGATTTAGAAAAGCAGGGGAAAAGTGTCACTAAAGGACTAGCATTTTCTTTTCTTCCATGTTTTTTCTCATGATTTGTCATGGTGTTTTTCATTTGACATTGTGTCATTTTAATTAAAGAAAAATTAAAAATTTTAAATATTAGTGTACATTTTACTGTACATATTTAGATTGCACAATGCCAATTTTAATGAAATATAAGAGCATTTAAATTGTATGTAGAATCACTGGAATTATGCAATTCATAATTTGTAGTTCATGCATGCATAAATATTTCATTCTTGCCAGAATAGTGAAACACTACACAAAGCTAACTCAACTGCTTGTACTTCACTTCTTGATTCTTGCATATTCTGCCTACATGATCTCTTTTCAGTTTACTGATGATTTAGGAAGGATCAAAATGCAAAGGACTTATGAGTTGCCTATCTTTCCCTTTCCTTCTATGTCATAATTTTTAGTGCAAATGAATGGCTAATACAGGGAAGTAACATGAGTTAGAAAAGATATGACAGAGCTCCTTAGTTATTCATGTTTTTTAGAACAAAATGGCCTGCTTTATTTATTCAAAGCAAATTTTGGTCCATTTGAAAGCATGGTTCCTTGGAGTTGTCAGTACCACTCTTAGTCAGTTGTAGACATAGCACATTTTTCTTACATGCACTTTGAATCTTGGTGAAATCCCATGTACTTTAGGTCCATCAAAATTCTGTGCTCACAGGGTATTATCAACACGATATATCAATAGGATATCACTCATAATACATGAGTTCAAAGTTCATATATCCAATTATATCAAGATTTAAAAGATAGTGACAGCATTAAAATGAATAGTGGGCATTCTGAGCTTGGGGCCCTATATTGACTTCACAGTTGGCATGCTTATGGAGCCATCCCTATAATAACATTTATCAAATGCCTCCATATGCCCAGTGCTTTACATACATTTATGCATTTACATACATTTTCTTTCTCAATCAGGGATTGTTTTCTTATTTTACCAAGGATAAAATTAATATTTAACATAAAATGGGGAAATGATAGTCTCTTCAACAGATGGTGCTGGCAAAACTGGACAGCTACATGTAAGAGAATGAAACTGAATCACTGTCTAACCCCATACACAAAAGTAAATTCAAAATGGATAAAAGATGTGAATGTAAGTCATGAAACCATAAAACTCCTAGAAAAAAACATAGGCAAAAATCTCTTGGACATAAACATGAGCGACTTCTTCATGAACATAGCTCCCCAGGCAAGGAAAACAAAAGCAAAAATGAACAAGTGGGACTATATCAAGCTGAAAAGCTTCTGTACAGCAAAGGACACCATCAATAGAACAAAAAGGCATCCTACAGTATGGGAGAATATATTCATAAATGACAGATCCGATAAAGGGTTGACATCCAAAATATATAAAGAGCTCACACACCTCAACAAACAAAAAGCAAATAATTCAATTAAAAATTGGGCAGAGTTGCTGAACAGACAGTTCTCCAAAGAAGAAATTCAGATGGCCAACAGACACATGAAAAGATGCTCCACATCGCTAGTCATCAGAGAAATGCAAATTAAAACCACAATGAGATATCACCTCACATCAGTAAGGATCGTCACCATCCAAAAGACAGACAACAACAAATTTTGGCGAGGTTGTGGAGAAAGGGGAACCCTCCTACACTGCTGGCGGGAATGTAAATTAGTTCAACCATTGTGGAAAGCAGTATGGAGCTTCCTCAAAAAGCTCAAAATAGAAATACCATTTGACCCAGGAATTCCACTTCTAGGAGTTTACTCTAAGAATGCAGCAGCCCAGTTTGAAAAAGACAGACGCACCCCTATGTTTATTGCAGCACTATTTACAATAGCCAAGAAATGGAAGCAACCTAAGTGTCCATCAGTAGATGAATGCATAAAGAAGATGTGGTGCATATATACAATGGAATATTATTCAGCCATAAGGAGAAAACAAATCCTACCATTTGCAACAACATGGATGGAGCTAGAGGGTATTATGCTCAGTGAAATAAGCCAGGCGGAGAAAGACAAGTACCAAATGATTTCACTCATCTGTGGAGTATAAGAACAAAGAAAAACCGAAGGAACAAAACGGCAGCAGAATCACAGAACCCAAGAATGGACTAACAGTTACCAAAGGGAAAGGAACTAGGGAGGATGGGTGGGAAGGGAGGCATAAGGGCGGGGAAAAAGAAAGAGGGCATTACGATTAGCATATATAGTATTGGGGGGGGGGCATGGGGAGACTGTGCAACACAGTGAAGACAAGTAGTGATTCTACAGCATCTTACTATGCTGATGGACAGTGACTGTAATGGGGTGTGGAGGGGGGACTTGGTGAAGGGGCGAGCCTAGTAAGCATAATGTTCTTCATGTAATTGTAGATTAATGATAACAACAAAAAAATTAATATTTAAGAGTAACCCATCAACTTGCTCAATATATCCCTTACTCTACAAAGAGATTCAATTCAAGATAGAGTCAAAGACCGAGTGATAAACAAAACATTAGCATGGTGTCACCATTCTCTAGTACCATAGAATAGTGCAAAGCAAGTACTACCATACAAAATTCATTATGTTTGTATAGTGATTGACAGTTCACAATCTCTGTTTGTTGTTTTTGGTTAACTAAGATATTATTTATTCTGTAAAGGTTAATTCCAGCAGGTCTAGAATTTCCCTGAGCTGTGTTTCTGAAGTAACTGTGTAGAAATATTTATGCATGCCCAAACTACAAGTAACTGGGGTTTAATCGAGGCATGAAATATGTCTATTAATAGTATCACTTTGTAACCATGAGTTCAAGGAGTTTGAGGATGGTTTGTACCAGTTTATTAGCATTATTTAATTAACAATAGTAGATAGATCATGTTTACCTGTTTTCAGTGAGGACACCCTCCCCCTCCAGAGCATTTTCTGCCATTGGGGCTGACTACCTAGCAAGAATACACCCATGCGGCCAGCAGAATATAAGAAACCTTGGTTAAGACCCCATCATGGACTCCATGGCTCTAAGGTGTTCTGTGCATACATTGGTGATTCCCGATCTAAGGCAGAAAGCATCCCCGCAGCCCTTACACACAATCAGAACTCTTGCCTGGGCTCTCGGGACCTCCTGCTGGGAAGTCTTTGTATGGCGCATCCTTACTGTAATGCTGTCCCAGCTGTTCCCTTTCCCTTGAGCGAACGGTAGATTTGTGTGCTTTGCAGTTTGGGGTCCTATCATCTTCTTCAGCAGTCATTCCTGACTACCACCATAAGTGTACTTTCAAGTAATAGATTTCAGTAATTTCTGCACACAATATCATGAATCTTATTATTTTTGAAGCTTGTGTAAGCTGCACTATTATCAGGATAAAGATATTACTCTAAAATGTTTCTTTGTGCCTCTTTCCACCTGATCCCCCCTGCCCCACTCCAGGCAACCAGACTTAATTTATTTCCTGTCTGCTTTTCTGTTCTAGGGAAGCAAAACAGAACATGGTTTCCAAATTTTTCACCTAAGTGCTCTGGGACACTGCCACCCATTCATAACAGTATAGTGGGCTAGTTTACATATTTGATGGAAACACTGATATCACATGAACTACCACAGTTAAACTGTTTGGATCTAACTACTTAATAAACAGAACTGCAAGTTATTTCTTTAGTCTGGAGCATTTTGAAGAAATTACTGATACATCAACCACTTCTTTGAACTAGGATAGTTTCAGAACCTCTGATATATGTCTCACTGTGAAGAAGAACACAGCTATTAATGATGCCTGAATGGTGGGACTGATATCAGTCACAATTATATTGACAGAAAATTAATAACTAGCAAAGGCTATAACAGACAGGCACTATTTAAGGGTTCATGGCTGAGACAGCTGCTCAAGATGTATATCAGCAATCTAGGCTATCCTGGTCTGCTGTCAATGGCGTGTGGCTTTCATTTCATAATCACAATATGGTTGGCACACTCCTAGCAACACAACTGCTCTCCAGGAAGAAAAAAAAAGCAGAAAAGCTGAGAGGTGAACTGACAAAGATATCCTAATATCTAATTTTTTTATAAAGTCCTTAGAAACTAGCCCAGAAACTTCTTCTTGCATCTCATCCAAATGAGGGTTTTGTGGTCACCTCTAACTCAAAGGAGCAAAGGAAATGGAATATTTTTATTTTCTGGATTTTAGAATAAACGAAGTCAATTGATTCCACTGAATGCCGTAAGAACTTATATATCTCTGAATCTGTTAATATATTATTTGTAAGTTGGCTGTTTTGGTTCATCCTAAGAAAAATTTATGAAATGTTATATTGCTTTTGCTGGGAAGAAAACATCTAGGTTGAGTACTAACTGAAGTAAATTTTCACCATTATGTAAAGGCCCTATATGTAGTGGTTATATCATCATGTAAAATCCTGTTGATTTCATATAATAGTTGGGGTAAAAATGGTCTATTTGTTGGAGTTTGAATTTTTTGAGCACTTAATAGAACATTGCATGAACAGTACTGTACTCAGTCAGACAGCCCGTCCAGTTCCATGTCCTCCACCTCACTGAGTGATCAGACTTCCTGATGTAGAAGGTATTGAAACTGTCCATGATGGACAATCCATCAACAGCTGGAGTTGGCTCTGACAGTTTTGAAATAACTAATAAGTTTAAACTACTGACAGCTGTTAGAATTCTGTGGCTAAAACTCAATAATGAAAAACTAAAATTTCTGAACATGTTAAATTGTGTAACTATACTTGGATGTTTAATTCATTCTTCGGATACTAGGTGGGTGGTACCAAGAAGGGAATTTAAGGCAGTGTTTGGATTTTATGTGTTAAGCTTGGTGTCTAACATTTTGTGGGACATTTATTACTTTGCTAGATAAATATTCTTTTAAAAAGCTTGGAATAAACAGTATACACAGGGCACATTGTGCACTAGCAGTTCATAGCTGAATAGATCGCATAAAAGAGAAAGCAGTAAATAGAGAATGTACCCAATAGTTAATGCCATTTTTAATACTTTATTAATTTTTAACATTTCTAAGATACTAACTTCCACTGGGAATTAGAAGCAATGTTGGAAGGAATCTTTAAAGAGATAACAACTGAGAACTTTTCAGAATTAGAAAACGACCTGATGAGTCTTTAGACTAAGATAGGACACATAAGTCCTAAGAAAGATAAATAAAGAACAAGAATGCAGATGCATTATGGTGAAACTGCAGAATACCACAGAAGTAGAAATAAATAAGCAGATAAAATGAGTTGTTCTGACTGAAGTGAAGATGAAGGGCCTAGAGCCTTGCTGACACCAGACTGTTAGCTCCTAGAAAGTAGGGACCAAATCTTATTTTCTTTAAACTTCTGGTGACTCATTTTTAAGTACTCTCTCACCTTGAAGAGCTTATAAGGAAAAATGAAATTCATGTTATGATAGAAGTGTAAATTGCAGTGGTATAAGAGTAGAAAGGAAAAATAATTCTTTTTGAATGGGATCATGGAGAAGATATAGCCAAGGAAATAGTTTATGATACAAGTATGCAGGATTAAAATAGGTGGCAATAGCCCTAAGCCAGTAGTATGAGCAAAAACCTGGAGGCAAATACCACGTTTGGGGAGTGTTGAGTAGCCCTACTTGGATGAATTATAGGGGGGATGGGAAGATGCCGTGACTCAAGTGAGGACCGTGGACTGCTCTGAGCTGCCAATTCAATGCTAGGTTGGGCCAGATTAAATAGCCATAGAGTTGAATTCTAATCAGTGAAATCTGGATTTTTTTTTCTAAAGACAAAAATAATCCACTGAATTTGTTTTCTTGTTTAAGCAGGGAATAGTTATGATCAGACCTAAGCCTTGGAAAGCTCAATCTTGCCAGAGGATGTATTAAAAGAAGCAGTTACCTTGGGCAAGGAGAACACTTAAAAAGCCAATGGAATATCAAGATGAGAAGATATGCCTTTGTCTTTTTGATGTTTTCAGAGTGGGGTGTGTGTGTGTGTGTGTGTGTGTGTGTTTGTGTGCATAAATAGAATGATAGCATATATGCAACACTAGTTTTAAATTTGCAGAATTATTCTAGCCTTGGCATAATGCAATTAACTTTGAAAAATCAGCACTGCCACTTTTTAGCTATGTATTTCAAGGGAAAGTTATTTTAAAAGTTAAATAATTGGCTATCATCTTTCTCATCTTGCCTTCTCTTTAAAATGCATGATTTCTCTGAGAATTAAATGAAATTAATAATGAAACAGCATTGCATATATAAAACCTCCAATTACACTGCTTAGGACATTCAGACAGTAATGGTTGTTGAATAGAGTGAAAGGCTGGAAAATGACATCCGTATTTTCTTATTTCATTTAAACCTTCCCAGAGCCTCTTGCTGCCAGGTAACAGCAGCTTATTCCCTTAGCCATGGGTCAGAGGTGAGCATGTTGTTAAACATCTTTTATGTGATTTAGAGACTCATACATCTATGTGGTGCTCCACCTCTTTTTAATCATGGGCTTTCAAAATATGTTCTTTCTTCCTCTGGTCCCATAGAGCTAATCATGCTATATATGATTTGTCCAATATTGTTAACAAGGTTGATGCCATTTTTAGAAAATTTTGACCTCTGGCAACACTAAGTCTAATTTGAGTCAACAATTTGCAGCTCTTAGGCTACCTAAATATAAGTAAGTCACCCAGAACATAAAAGAGTCCTCTCTATGAGAACATGGGGGCATATAGCTTCAGTTCTGCATTGCCTGCACAATGGTCCTGAGCAAAGAAAGTTAGACTTTTTTATATTGTTAAACATCTTGAACTAGGATCACTAAGTTGATGCAATGACACAATATGATCTTGACATTAAATAGGAGTTTCTAATGACTAAAACTGCCAGACAAATAGTATGGGCTATGCTCTCAAATTTAGTGGTTTCTCTGCCACTGGATTTTGCAGAGTATAATCTGGCCCACTCTATAGGAGAGGACTGAAGGAACTGTCAACCAACTCAAAGACCACTGATTTTTAGTCCTGTGAACTTCAGCAAAACTCTTTTCCCTTGTCCCCTTTGAAGACAGAATTTTGTTGCATAGTTTTGAGTATTTAAACAGAAAAATAATTTCGTATTGATTCATATTGAATAGATTTTAATGACGTTAGCATTCAATTAGAGATGACTACTTGTCAGGTGCCATTGTAGGAAATTTGGCATTTATTTATTTAATACTTATAACAACCCTGAAAAATATTATTTTTATACTTTTACAAGTACTCAATGACTGCAAATATGTCCATGATATGTTGTTGAAAGAAATACAAAATATTATATTCAGTGTGTTACCAATTATGGAGAACAGTGATTTTTCACAGCTACTCACTTGTTGTACAAGCTACATGTATGTACTTCACAATACAGAAAATGATCAGAATTACATATAACAGAATGATCCCTGTGGCCATATCTGTCTTATGAATTATGAAAGCTTCTTAATTTCTCTTTGTCTCTTCAGATTTTCTAAATGATTTACAATGATAAGCATTACTTTCATATTCAGAAAACAATTACTCTATTAATATTTATATATAGCTATTTAGAAAAACATATAACTCAAGCTGACACAGAGGATAGGTAGGAGAATTTGGCAGTTTCCTGACACAGAAGCAGCTGAGAGAAGGGAGTTCACTCTTACCTAAGTCCAGAACTTTGAGTTGTTCTTTGTCCCACTATTTTTTCCAGGCAAGTTTCCCTGCCAGTGATTAGAGGACAGGAGAAGGAAGAATGGCCCAGTCCCTTAATGATGACAAATAGCAGCTTTGGTCCCTACCTGAGAGGCTGCGGTAACCTGGGGCTGCCTTTTGTGCGTGCCCATGGGCGGCACGCAGGAATTCAGCTGGGTAGCTGGGACCTGGCGAAGCTTCAATTTGGCGTGTGTCTGACATTGTTTGGGGAACACTTTGTGCCCGTGGAGGCACACTCCTCTCCCAGGGACTCGAGCTAAGGAAACAATAGTTCCTGGTGCCAAGGCTCCCGGCCTTATCTGTAAATCACTTACTCTTTTTCTTGTCTCCTACAGGGTGCTTAGACCTTAGCTCAGCGCTTGAGCAGGCACAGCTCACCAATTTTTCACTGACAAGACAAAACAAGGGTTTAGCTGATTCTAAAACTGTCAGGTCTTTTATTTGAATATCTTTTTGACCTATTGGTGATTAGTACTACCAAGAATATGAGTGTGTGCACGCTTGCATGTATGTGTATGTATTTATAGCTATATATACAGGATCACAAATCAATATAAATGTAAGAATTATAATATTTTTTAATCACAATTTTTACATTAGCTGATTTAATCCTTTCTATATCTCTGCATATTAGGATGAAAATGGTGGTAGAAAAGTTGGAGAAAAGAGGGTAATAGGACTTTTGTTTTTAATGTTCATTTTTAGTGGAGGAAGCCATTAGCGATTACCTAATTCTACTTGTACATTTGTAGAGGTGAAAATGAACACTACAGAATCTTGAGAGAATCTGTCAAAGTCAGAAAGCTAGGTCACTGAAGAATTAGGCTAAAAGCTTAATCCTCCAACTTTAATTCATTACTCTTTACACCAAATCCCTTAGGAGTGGCTATCTCAGTATCCACAAAACAACTGGAAAATATAATTTATATTTCTATCATTATTACAATAATTAATTACCCCAGGAAAAATTGCTGCATGTTTACAGGGATTATCTTCGTGGCATGAGATTATTGGTGATTTGATTATCTTGGATGTTATCTGAATTTTCCAAAATTTCTACTTAAATATGTATTACCTTATTATGTGTCTTAACATATAGATCAGCCACTTTGTTTTGAGCACTCAGCTAAGCACTTCATGCATCAGTTTTGTCATTTAATTCTCGTAGCCTATCTCAATAATAGGTTCTTGAAATGTGTGTTGAATATTCCAGAACCAAAAATAACAGTACTAAGAGGTTACTCTAAAAAGGCATCCTTTTTCTTCCTAAAATTCCTCTTGAGAGGCCTGCCTGAATTCAAGCCCAATATTATCCTAGTAACAGTGAGTGATTCCAAATATATTTTCCTAAAAAACCACTTAACAATCTAAAGAGGAAGGTTCTATTGTGAATGCGTCAGACTGCTCCCAGGTCACTGACCAGAAACATTTACCAACAAGGTCAATAGACAGGCAGCTGAGTTGATTGCTTTTAAAATCTGTGCAAATAAACAAAGACTTAAAATGATCAATTGTATCCATACCCATTAATTATTAAACATTAAAGACTCTAAAATTAACAGCTGAAGCAGAGAAACTTTGTGGTATGTTTCAAGCTTTCTTTTATTTAATAAAATACTCCACCTTCCTTGGCTTGCTGTCTGACACAAGGCCCAAGGTTGCAATTTAAACAACAGTAGAAATCCACTTGTGCTTTGAGGGGCCCCGAGGGTGCTGCCAGGGTTAATAAGTAACTATACAGACTGTCTCGTATTCACACCTGGAGAAGTAACTGTCTCAATTTTGTCTAGGACTAGAAGGGCCGGGAGACTCCCTGTGTTTGGTTTGCTCAGGCTCATGCTTTGCAGTGGGGACTTCTATGCCTAGGAAATGTTTGGAGTTGAGTAGGATTTAAGACCTGTAGGAAGAAGGTTTCTCTTACAGTTTGGCAATTCTGGGTTTCAGAAGCTCAAACCTGAATATGAATGCAAGTTGCCAGTTTGTCTCTTGACCTGCTGCTGGTCTCCCATAGCCTTGGGTCCACAGGAAGCAGATACTGCCATGGTCATTGAGAAGTCAAAAAAAGAAGCAGTCCAGACACACATGAGATGATTTTCCAAGCACCACACTCTGACTGTCTCACCCTGAGTCAGAACCAGCTCCACGAGTGCCCCACATGCTCTTCTAAGGGGTCAGAGTTAAACCCTGAGTGAGGAAGTCCACTGGTCAGTCCTCCAGTCTTCTCTGTGCCTGATCCCTGATGAGCCAAGATTCCCTTTGAATCCTGAGCTGTCTTCAGAACTCAATAAAACTCTTTCCTCAAAGAGCTCAGGTGTACTGTCCCAGTCAGCAGCCACTGTCATCGTCACTGTCTGGAGTTAAGAGACCAGAAGAGTTGCCCCTGGTTCAGAATCAAATTTAGGGGTCCCACAGACTAGCATAGTCTGCAGAAAGTAAGAGGAGAAGTCTCTTCATTCTGGATAAGCAACCCAGATCTCCAGTCCTTCACTGACTAGTTGCTATTTTTGACTCCTGACACTGTAACTCTGGTTTGGCTGCCTAACAACTAAGAGTTCCACTGCCAATCTGGGCACCGAACCCTAGCTGCTTGCCTGCCCACATGCTTGGTCATCCGCTGAATTATCTCCTCCTTGACCTCCATGACACCAAACATCTGTGTGGGTGGCTGACATTTGCCTATCACTGGACCATATTTCCAGCTTACAGGACTTTCTTTGTTTCATACCACTTTTATCACATTCTTCTCCACTGCCTCTCTTCCATGGACACCCACACACTCTATTTCACCACTGATGGAAACTTTGATGTATGTTTGTAAGCTGAGGAGTTATCTATTTGGCCATTAAATGTTATCTTTTTATGATATTAAAATTTAATAATCAGAATCATTTTTGGAGTATAAATCAAGGGAGATCTACAAAGCTAGGACAACAGCTGGTACTGTAAAAACAAACCAAAGCAAAATACCTGTTGGGGAGTCACTAGATATGGGTACATGTCTGGTATCATTGTGATATCAGGAGGAAACCTTTGTTATTTCTACTGTGGTTATCAGTTTTCTCATCTGTAAAAGGAAGCCATTGGACTCACTGTCCTCTAGAGTCCTAAGCACAGTTCCCCTAAAACCCACCTTTTAAAAAAAGGTAAAATGTGCATTAACATGTAATCTTAATGATTGGGAGCCAAGATGGCGGCGTGAGTAGAGCAGCGGAAATCTCCTCCCAAAACCACATATTTCTATGAAAATATAACAAAGACAACTCTTCCTAGAATAAAGACCAGAGGACACAGGACAACATCCAGACCACATCCAGACCTGCGAGAACCCAGTGCCTCCTAAAGGGGGTAAGATACAAGCCCCAACCCGGCGGGACCCGAGCGCCCCTCCCCCCAGCTCCCGGCGGGAGAAGAGTAGGCAGTGCGGGAGGGAGACGGAGCCCAGGACTGCTGAACACCCAGCCCCAGCCATCCGGGCCAGAGCGCAGACACAGTGCATGCACGGGGGCCCCTGGATACTAGGGAAACAGTGCAGCAAGAACAGTGAGCGGGTACCGGAGGCCTGGCGCTGGAGGACATACGAAAAGTGAGTGGCCATTTTTTTTTTTTTCTGTTTTGTTTTGGCAAGCGCTTTTTGGAAGTCTTAAAGGGATAGGGACCCCAATACTAGGGAAACAGGGCAGCAAGACCGGTGAGCAGATGCCTGAGGCTGGCGCCAGAGAATAAAGAAAAACGAGAGGCCATTTTTTATTTTTATTATTTTAATTAAAAAAATTTTTTTTTTTTTTTGTGGTCGTTGTTTTGTTTTGGTGGGTGTTTTTGGAAGTCTTAAAGGGGCAGGGTGGGACACTTAATCCAGAGGTAGAGAATCCGGGGATCTCTGGGCACCCTAATCCCCTGGGCTGCAGGGAGCTCAAAGGCCCCTTATGGAGATAAATAGCCTCCCGGCCGCTCCCCCTCCAACGCGACTCCACCATTTTGGAGCAGTGGCTGAGCCAGGCCACGCCCACAGCAACAGCGGAGATTAACTCCATAGCAGCCGGGCAGGAAGCAGAAACCCTGTCTGTGCGCAGCTGCGCAGCACAAGCCACTAGAGGTCGCTGTTCTCCCAGGAGAGGAGGGCCACAAACCAACAAGAAAGGAAGTCCTTCCAGCCGACACTCGTCCCAGCTCTGCAGACTATTCCTATCACCATGAAAAGGCAAAGCTACAGGCAGACAAAGATCACAGAGACAACACCAGAGAAGGAGACAGACCTAACCAGTCCTCCTGACAAAGAATTCAAAATAAGAATCATAAACATGCTGACAGAGATGCAGAGAAATACGCAAGAGAAATGGGATGAAGTCCGGAGGGAGATCACAGATGCCAGTAAGGAGATCGCAGAAATGAAACAAACTCTGGAAGGGTTTATAAGCAGAATGGATAGGATGCAAGACGCCATTGACGGAATTGAAACCAGAGAACAGGAACACATAGAAGCTGACATAGAGAGAGACAAAAGGATCTCCAGGAATGAAACAATATTAAGAGAACTGTGTGACCAATCCAAAAGGAACAATATGCATATTATAGGGGTCCCAGAAGAAGAAGAGAGAGGAAAAGAGATGGAAAGTATCTTGGAAGAAATAATTGCTGAAAACTTCCCCAATCTGGGGAGGAAATAATTGAACAGACCACGGAAATACACAGAAATCCCAACAGAAAGGATCCAAGGAGGACAACACCAAGACACATAATAATTAAAATGGCAAAGATCAAGGACAAGGAAAGAGTTTTAAAGGCAGCTAGAGAGAAAAAGGTCACCTATAAAGGAAAACCCATCAGGCTAACATCAGACTTCTCGACAGAAACCCTACAGGCCAGAAGAGAATGGCATGACATATTAAATGCAATGAAACAGAAGGGCCTTGAACCAAGGACACTGTATCAAGCACGACTATCACTCAAATATGACAGTGAGATTAAACAATTCCCAGACAAACAAAAGCTGAGGGAATTTGCTTCCCACAAACCACCTCTACAGGACATCTTACAGGGACTGCTCTACATGGGAGCACTCCTAGAAAGAGCACAGAACAAAACTCCCAACATATGAAGAATAGAGGAGGAGGAATAAGAAGGGAGCGAAGAAAAGAATCTCCAGACAGTGTATATAACAGCTCAATAAGCGAGCTAAGTTAGGCAGTAAGATACTAAAGAGGCTAACCTGGAACCTTTGGTAACCACGAATTTAAAGCCTGCAATGGCAATAAGTACATATCTTTCAATAGTCACCCTAAATGTTAATGGACTGAATGCACCAATCAAAACACACAGAGTAATAGAATGAATAAAAAAGCAAGACCCATCTATATGCTGCCTACAAGAAACTCACCTCAAACCCAAAGACATGTACAGACTAAAAGTCAAGGGATGGAAAAAAACATATTTCAGGCAAACAACAGCGAGAAGAAAGCAGGGGTAGCAGTACTAATATCAGACAAAATAGACTTCAAAACAAAGAAAGTAACAAGAGATAAAGAAGGACATTACATAATGATAAAGGGCTCAGTCCAACAAGAGGATATAACCATTCTAAATATATATGCACCCAACACAGGAGCACCAACATATGTGAAACAAATACTAACAGAACTAAAGGGGGAAATAGACTGCAATGGATTCATTCTAGGAGACTTCAACACACCACTCACCCCAAAGGATAGATCCACCAGGCAGAAAATAAGTAAGGACACGGAAGCACTGAAAAACACAGTAGAGCAGATGGACCTAATAGACATCTATAGAACTCTACATCCAAAAGCAACTGAATATACATTCTTCTCAAGTGCACATGGAACATTCTCCAGAATAGACCACATACTAGCCCACAAAAAGAGCCTCAGTAAATTCCAAAAGATTGAAATCCTACCAACCAACTTTTCAGACCACAAAGGCATAAAACTAGAAATAAACTGTACAAAGAAAGCAAAGACGCTCACAAACACATGGAGGCTTAACAACACGCTCCTAAATAATCAATAGACCAATGACCAAATCAAAATGGAGATCCAGCAATATATGGAAACAAATGACAACAACAACACTAAGCCCCAACTTCTGTGGGACACAGCCAAAGCAGTCTTAAGAGGAAAGTATATAGCAATCCAAGCATATTTAAAAAAGGAAGAACAAGCCCAAATGAATGGTCTAATGTCACAATTATCGAAATTGGAAAAAGAAGAACAGATGAGGCCTAAGGTCAGCAGAAGGAGGGACATAATAAAGATCAGAGAAGAAATAAATAAAATTGAGAAGAATAAAACAATAGCAAAAATCAATGAAACCAAGAGCTGGTTCTTCGAGAAAATAAACAAAATAGATAAGCCTCTAGCCAGACTTATTAAGAAGAAAAGAGAGTCAACACAAATCAACAGTATCAGAAACGAGAAAGGAAAAATCACGACGGACCCCACAGAAATACAAAGAATTATTAGAGAGTACTATGAAAACCTATATGCTAACAAGCTGGGAAACCTAGGAGAAATGGACAACTTCCTAGAAAAATACAACCTTCCAAGAATGACCCAGAAAGAAACAGAAAATCTAAACAGACCAATTACCAACAACGAAATTGAAGCGGTAATCAAAAAACTACCAAAGAACAAAACCCCCGGGCCAGATGGATTTACCTCGGAATTTTATCAGACATACAGGGAAGACATAATACCCATTCTCCTTAAAGTTTTCCAAAAAATAAAGGAGGAGTGAATTCTCCCAAACTCATTCTATGAAGCTAACATCACCCTAATACCAAAACCAGGCAAAGACCCCACCAAGAAAGAAAACTACAGACCAATATCCCTGATGAACGTAGATGCAAAAATACTCAACAAAATATTAGCAAACCGAATTCAAAAATACATCAAAAGGATCATACACCATGACCAAGTGGGATTCATCCCAGGGATGCAAGGCTGGTACAACATTCGAAAGTCCATCAACATCATCCACCACATCAACAAAAAGAAAGACAAAAACCACATGATCATCTCCATAGATGCTGAAAAAGCATTTGACAAAGTTCAAAATCCATTCATGATAAAAACTCTCAGCAAAGTGGGAATAGAGGGCAAGTACCTCAACATAATAAAGGCCATCTATGATAAACCCACAGCCAACATTATATTGAACAGTGAGAAGCTGAAAGCATTTCCTCTGAGATCGGGAACTAGACAGGGATGCCCACTCTCCTCACTGTTATTTAACATAGTACTGGAGGTCCTAGCCACAGCAATCAGAAAAAACAAAAAAATAGAAGGAATCCAGATTGGTAAAGAAGAAGTTAAACTGTCACTATTTGCAGATGACATGATACTGTACATAAAAAACCCTAAAGACTCCACCCCAAAACTACTAGAACTGATATCGGAATACAGCAAATTTGCAGAATACAAAATCAACACACAGAAATCTGTGGCTTTCCTATACACTAACAATGAACCAACAGAAAGAGAAATCAGGAAAACAACTCCATTCACAATTGCATCAAAAAAAAATAAAATACCTAGGAATAAACCTAACCAAAGAAGTGAAAGACTTATATTCTGAAAACTACAAGTCACTCTTAAAAGAAATTAAAGGGGACACTAACGATGGAAACGCATCCCATGCTCATGGCTAGGAAGAATTAATATCGTCAAAATGGCCATCCTGCCCAAAGCAATATACAGATTTGATGCAATCCCTATGAAACTACCAGCAACATTCTTCAATGAACTGGAACAAATAATTCAAAAATTCATATGGAAACACCAAAGACCCTGAATAGCCAAAGCAATCCTGAGAAAGAAGAATAAAGTAGGGGGGATCTCACTCCCCAACTTCAAGCTCTACTATAAAGCCATAGTAATCAAGACAATTTGATACTGGCACAAGAACAGAGCCACAGACCAATGGAACAGACTAGAGAATCTAGATATTAACCCAGACATATATGGTCATTTAATATTTGATAAAAGAGCCATGGACATACAATGGTGAAAGGACAGTCTCTTCAACAGATGGTGCTGGCAAAACTGGACAGCTACATGGAGGAGAATGAAACTGGATCACTGTCTAACCCCATATACAAAAGTATACTCAAAATGGATCAAAGACCTGAATGTAAGTCATGAAACCATTAAACTCTTAGAAGAAAACATAGGCAAAACCTCTTAGACATAAACATGAGTGACCTCTTCTTGAACATATCTCCCCGGGCAAGGAAAACAACAGCAAAAATGAACAAGTGGGACTATATTAAGCTGAAAAGCTTCTGTACAGCAAAAGACACCATCAATAGAACAAAAAGGAACCCTACAGTATGGGAGAATATATTTGAAAATGACACATCCGATAAAGGCTTGACGTCCAGAATATATAAAGGGCTCACACACCTCCACAAACAAAAAAACAAATAACCCAATTAAAAAATGGGCAGAGGAACTGAACAGACGGTTCTCCAAAAAAGAAATACAGATGGCCAACAGACACATGAAAAGATGCTCCACATCGCTAATTATCAGAGAAATGCAAATTAAAACTACAATGAGGTATCACCTCACACCAGTAAGGATGGCTGCCATCCAAAAGACAAACAACAACAAACGTTGGCGAGGCTGTGGAGAAAGGGGAACCCTCCTACACTGCTGGTGGGAATGTAAATTAGTTCAACCTTTGTGGAAAGCAGTATGGAGGTACATGAAAATGTTGAAAACAGACTTACCATTTGACCCAGGAATTGTACTCCTAGGAATTTACCCTAAGAATGCAGCAATCAAGTATGAGAAAGACCAGTGCACCCCTATGTTTATCGCAGCACTATTTACAATAGCCAAGAATTGGAAGCGACCTAAATGTCCATCGATAGATGAATGGATAAAGAAGATGTGGTATATATACACAATGGAATACTACTTAGCCATAAGAAAAGGGCAAATCCTACCATTTGCAGCAACATGGATGGAGCTGGAGGGTATTATGCTCAGTGAAACAAGCCAAGTGGAGAAAGAGAAATACCAAATGATTTCACTCATCTGTGGAATATAAGAACAAAGGAAAAACTGAAGGAACAAAACAGCAGCAAAATCACAGAACTCAAGAATGGACTAACAGGTACCAAAGGGAAAGGGACTGGGGAGGATGGGTGGGTAGGGATAAGGGGGGGGAGAAGTACGGGGTATTAAGATTAGCATGCATGGGGGGGTGGGAGAAAGGGGAGGGCTGTACAATACAGAGAAGGCAAGTAGTGATTCTACAACATTTGCTATGCTGATGGACAGTGACTGTAAAGGGGTTTATAGGGGGGACCTGGTATAGGGGAGAGCCTAGTAAACATAATATTCCTCATGTAAGTGTAGATTAATGATACCAAAAAAAAAAAATGGCAGTTCCTGTGTGGAGTCCTCCAATGAGTCCTACACAAGGGTATAAAGGGCATATAAAAGTATAGGCAAAGGGTCTGTTTGTGTTTATACAGAGGATCAAAGCCTAATTGGGCTACCCCGAAAATGAACTAAGATACGATATGAAAAAGAACTTCCAACATCAGCACTCTCTGGAAGACTCATGCCAGAAGATGATCATCAAAAAACCCCAACAAAGATCCACGTACTGCTACAGCTATAGATGCACTCATCCCACCAGTTCCTGGACTTGCCATGGGAATGAGGAAGGAGATATCTAAACTGGCCTGTGCATACAGTAAAACAACAAATTTGACTGGATCTATACTGTTGGAACTCAAACAAGAGTTAGGAGAAGTGCAAATTGTAGCACTCCAAAATTTTACAACTACAGACTATTTACTGTTAAAAGAACATATGGGATGTGAACAGTCCCCAGGAATGGGTTGTTTTAATTTGTCTGATTTCTCTCAGACTGTTCAAGTTCAGTTGGACAATATCCACCATATCATAGATAAGTTTTTTACAAATGCCTAAGGTGCCTAACTGGTTTTCTTGGTTTCACTGGAGATGGATGGTAATTACAGGTATGCTTTGGTTATGTAACTATACTCCTATTATGTTAATGTGTGTGCACAATTTAAGTAGTAGTTTAAAACCTATAGATGCTGAAGTTACTCTACAAGAAGATATGTCAAAGAAATAATCAATCTTCCCATGTTTTCTTCCGCCTGCTACTTCTATAGCTTTTCTTCTTCCTTCCTAATTACAACCCTTAAATAGAATTCGTGCCCCATATCAAATTTACCGAGTATCACAATTCTTCCAAGTGGTAAAGATACCTCAAGACAAATGCTGGGCATAGAAGCCACAGGGCATAAATCTGCAAAGAAGTAAAAAGCTAACCTTTTCAAACAATAAGGCTTCTCTCTCACTTACCAACTTAACATTTCCCTGTATGGCCCCGGAAGATGACTGGTTAGCCAGAGACGGGTAAGATTCCTCAAGGGAGGAACAACCTAAGACAGGCACAGTCGCAGGGGGGCCATCAGGTGAGAAAATAGGGGCCAACAGAAGTGGAGCTTAGAACCTCACCCCCCTGTTCTGAGAGAAATCTTCTGCATATGTGGATGTTTTATTGCCCTTGTCTAGCTTGGATTAAAACATAGTCTGCAGGCACACACCTGATCATCTACATTTGCTCTCTTACAACACTAAACAATGTGTTCTACCTTTATCTTGTATCTACCTACCACTTTAGCATTTTATTAAAAATAATAATAAGAAAGAGAGAAATGTGGTATCCACATACAAATCAAGTATAAAAATCAAATGAGTATTCATATTTGAACTGACTGTTTATAGTTCATAATGCATGAGCAAAACCAAAAGTTTCTGTGATGACTGGCCTTGTACTGTTCACCTTGTAACTTATTCACTATGTAAGAATTTGTTCTCCATGTAAGAACTTGTTCATTATGCTTCAGAAGATTGGAGACTGATGAAAATTAGGCTTGGGGTGGATTAATGATTGTGCATTGAGCATTGACTCCCCTAAACAGAATTTTATTGTTGTTAACAACCATTTGATCAATAAATATGAGAAATGCCCTCACAACAACAACAAAAAAGTACACACTTCCAATTGTAAAATAAATAAGTAACCGGGATGTAATGTATAGCATAAGGAATATAGTCAAAATATTGTAACAACTTGGTATGGTGATAGCTGGAACCTAGAATTATCATGTATATAAATGTTGAATCACTGTGTTGTACACCTGAAACTAATGTAATGTAATACTGTGTGTCAACTACCCTTCAATAAAAAATAATTATCTACAAAAAAAAAAAAACCAAAAACAAAAAAACATGTAATCTTAAATGAGAAAATGGGCTTCAAAGCAAAGTACAACTGTGTCCTAGACATGGGCCGAGGAATGCCCTCCCACTTGGCTGGTGGGTTCTGCCTGCATGGATATCGGGTGAGGTCAGAGGACAGCGTTACACTGACCATGTGCGCTTACCCTCACACAGAGTTTGACCACTTTGTGGAGAAGTCACCTTTTTCCAGGTGGGATAGACCCTTTATCTGAGTCACCAGCCAGCCCTTGCTAACTGTAGCAGTCAAGGAAATGAGAATATTATCCTTGGAGGAATGGATCATCTATTTTTTTCAGAACCACAAGGAAATTTACAAATAACCTTTACTCCATTTTTCTCAACCCTCCAAGACATCATATTGTAATTCCTCCTTGAAATAGTATCAGAGCTCAGACTTAATTGTGTCCTGAAAGGTGTGATCCAATTTCAATAGCTCACATAAAAGTGACTACTGTTGTCACTTTTCTGTGTTTAGCCTCTCACTGATATTTTCATGTGCATCATCTCATTTCACTTTATTCCCAGATTAGCTCCCCCAAGGCAGGTGGGAAAGATTATCATTTAACTGATGAGGAACCAGACACTCACAAAAATGAAGGAATTGCTCAAGTTCACATAGCTAAAAATCCAGATTTCAGATTTTCTGACTCCAGAGGAGTGCTTTTTCTCCATATTGTATGTTATTTCTCATATCAGAATGCTATCAGCAGCCAGACTTTATTGGCCATCTATCATACCCATATTTTTATAAGCCATTATGTATTTCTAATGTCACAAACAAAAGCAAGGATATCATCCCACTTCTCTCTATATAACCCAAGCCACTCAGGTATATCTCAAATAAAGGGGATAGCTTCCCACAGTGGCTTTTGCTAGTTTCCTAATACCTTTATATCAGCCAAAATTTACCGATGATGAGGGCTGAGCAGGTGTCACAGGAAATATGTTGTTAATTCCAAATTATAGCCAGCAGATGGCGCTCTGCATTAGCAAACATCCTGCTAGGTTAAGTTCCTCAGGGTTGGGGGGACAAAGGTGAATGAGATACTCTGAAGGAACAATGTTCAATGGCTGATGCAAGAAAAAGGCACATCTGCAATGAATTAAAGAAAGGGGTACAAAGATGTGAGGCAATTCTAACAAGTCATCTGAAACAGCTTCTGTTTGGCTTTTTCTTAGAATAGTGCTGGTGAGTCAAATCAAACAGAAATTCTTTTGACCCCAGTGGAGAGGTACTCACTAATACAGGCAAATGCTTGCACCCTGTTTGCATCAACATAGGTCTAGAAATGTTAAATAATTGTCCATTTATTCCCCAATATGGGAACTTCTTTTTCCTCTGACCCTTATTCTTCTCCATTTCTAGATTCTGCTCTTTATGCAAAGAAAGCTCTCTTCCTCCAACCTGTATTTCTATCTATAATTTAAGGGCCAGATCTAAGTAATATTTTTCTTGAAGTCACCTTTAACAGAAGTAGGGACTCAAAGGACCTATTTGTTTTATCTCAACATTCCTAGAACTTGGCTTTGCTCAATAAATATTAGCTAATGATGAATAATTGACTAGTGACTCACTATCATTACAGCTGTGCCCTTCCATATATCTTAGTTTCTTTCCTTGTCCACCAAGCCATGTTTGTGGGTAACTCCTCGCGTCTGGATGAGAGCCTGTGAGGAGAAGCAGTTAAACACGATGTTCAGGAAGACAGACTGTGCAGTCAGGTTTTCTGAGTTCAAATCCTCGGTCTACCCTTTCCTAGCTGTGAAAGCCTTGGGCAATTTACTTAGTCTCTCTTTGCCCCATTCTCATCTGTAAAGGGGGACTAGAAGTAGTACCTGTATCATTGTGTGGTTGTGATATAACATTCATTAATACAGTTATTAAGGGATGTTAGTAATACAGTTATGAGTAAAGCAGTTATTAAGGACTGCTACTATTGTTTATTTTCATTTCACTTGGAATTGCGTAATTGGTATTTTATGTAATTCTGTCTGTATTCCTTCCTTCCTTCCTCCCTTCCTACCTTTCTCCCTTCCTCACTTCCTTCCATCTTCCTCCCTTTCTTCCTGTCTCTCTTTCTTGCCTTCACCTCTGTACACTCCTCCTTTTTCTAGGTAGATGTTTTAGGAGGCCTGCATAGACTTCCCAAGTACCTTGGGCCAGTCTGGCTCCATCAAGCAGGCCGGGGGCCAGGGAGCTTACTGAGCCTCGCCAGGATCCAGGCTGTGCTCATTGTAAGCCGTGGAGAGTGCCAGACATGGATTTGTTAATCCTACTATGTTAGGCCTGAATTCATTGCAACTAATACAATACCTGTTTCTCTGACTATGCCAACATTTTCTTGACACTGTGTGTGATCTCCTGTTACTTCTCAACAAAAGCTGGTAAGAAGGACCCAGCGTTGCAGTAAAATAGCCCAGCAGGGCCACAGAGCTGCTGAGTGCATCCATGTTGACACAGACAGCACGTTCCAAAGAGATCCACAGCAGCTCAGAAGAAAAGGAAGGAAGGAATGGAGGAAGGGAGGGAGGGAGGGAAAAGAGAAGAGAAGAGGAGAGGAGAAGAGAAAAAAGAATGCAGAGTCACATAGAGAAGAGAGAAATTCTCTAGGACACCAGACCCATGTTCATCTTTCCTACATTGAAGACCAGGGGGACTTTCATCCTGGAATCCCTGGCCACTCTGATTCTAGCGCCATGCTTTGAGATGTCGTCCCCAATGGCCCCATAGGACTTTACCCTCAAAAAGGAATCACACGTGTCCTCCTGATGGGACAAGTCTCTAAAATCTTTGAAGTTTCTGCCAGCAACCCCCAAAGGGAAAGCCCCATGCCACACACGTGAGGAAGCTCAGCTCGCTCAGATTTGTGGTGAAATCAGACTGGGAAGACTTCCACATAGTATAAAAAATACGCAAGGAAAGTGAAGTTTGTTTAGGTTCAAAGGCCTGAACTTTTCCCTTGTGATTTTTGTGAAAAAGTGGTATATTGAACCAATTTTCCTGTTCTATACTAACTTTGATAAGCACAAAGTAAAGTTTTTATTTTCATAGCTAAAATACCAGATCAACCTTGAGTCCTTCCTAGCAAGAGGATGTGAAGAATGAATGGGAAGGCAAACCATCGAGACAAACACTTTGGAGGGTCCATAGTCATTCCACACAGTTGTTGAATAATCGTATATCCCAGTTATTGTCATAAGACATGGACCAAAAAAAGTTGAATAATATTGGGAACTTGCCTGCCCTTAAAAACCCACATTCTAATAAGGGTGATAAACATTAAATAAATTAATCATTACAAACTGTAGGAATTGCCATAATGAAAATGTTCAGGGTTCCTTGGAAGGGAAAATCAGGAGAATCTCGCTTAACTTAAAAGGTATTAGAAGAGGTTTCTCTGAGGGAAAGCCTGCATCTGGTGGCAATCTGGGGAAAAATACAAGAAAGTCTAGAAACTGAAACTGCCATGTGGAATTATTAATAGATTTATCAATGGTAACATCTAATTGGTTTCAAATAAAGCTAGCTGAAAAGAGGAAGTATTTTAATGGTGTTAAGGATTTAATCTTCTTGAGGATCAGAGGAATTTCTTGCTGTTTACTGAAGTTCAAAAAAATAGCTGCTCCCTCTTCTCAGATCTCCAGAGGCCAAGGTTTTATTCTAAAATCTATTCCCTCCTGGTATTTTTCAGTGCTTTATACCACAGAATTCTACATGGAGTAGGTGTAACAAGTATATGAATGGTTGTGAGAGCCAGTTAGAAAGGTTTGCACAAAACTAGGGAGTTAAGTTATAAGTAGGAACAAACACATTGCATCAAAAGGTAAAGGAATCATCTGCAAATTGATCATAGGGTTTGGAAAGAAGTTTTCTTGGAAACGAATTCCCGAGTTGACTCTTCACATTTGCCTCTACAAATGGTGCACTCTCTAGTCAGTGAAGGAAAATCTAGGTATCTGAACCTGTGCCTTTCATGAATACAAAGCATTTGCAGAGGTTTACAATGAGCATTAAGAGGGCAACTTGAAGCCTTGAATGAAATGTTAAAATATGTTCACAATGAAATATCCTCACCAAGTGATAATGGACTTAACTGTGTAAGAACACTATATGTCATGTCATTATGGGTTCACAGGAATGGTAAAAAATGATAAATAATCATATTGGGACCCACATCTGGACCGCTGGACATGTAGCTGTGCACTTTGATCAAGTAACTTTACTTCCAGAAGTACAGCTTGTTCATCTCTAATTAGATGTTCTAACACTTGAATTGTTTTTAGAAGTTGGTTTTTTCATGCAATCTCTAAATTAATTCTTGCAGCAATACTTATGATAGAGGTTTTACCATTCCTATTTACAGATGTGAAAAACTAAGACTCAGAGTATTTACTTGTTCAAGTTATCTAAGCGGAAAAAATTACAGAAATAGAACTTAAACCTTTATCCCCTCATTTCAAATTCTTTGCCCATTCCAATATATCATACATCTTTTGAGTATTAAATTAAGTTGTATATATTTGAAAGTGTTTGATAAATGGTAAGGTGTTGCATGCATATGAGGTATTATATGATCACTGAGAATCATCTAATAATTTATTGATTATTTTGTTCTTTTAACAAACCCCTTCTGAATACCTATTAAATATTTTCATCACTGCCTAAACACAAGGGAATATGAGGAACTTCTCTGCTATCTAGATCTAGAGATATATTTGACATCTATTTCTTCATTTTTACTGGCACACTGATCTAGAAAACAATCATTTGCAAGACAATCATTCTTGTCTTTGTTTTATAATATGTTACAGCATGAAAGGACACTAGTAATTCCACACAATGGATTTTAGCCACTGACGTCACTTTATTATTGGTCTTAGAAGTATCTCCATATTTCACTGCTGCATTTGATTGCCCCATTGGAATAAAAATAGATTGCTATCACTTGCATTAAATAAATATACATGTAAATGATAACTTTTTCAATAGAGTGATTTCAAGTTAAGTAACAAATATCCTCTAAGGTACTTTTCTTAAAATGGCAGTAATGATTCACAAAAATAAGAAGGCTATCTGAGTTAGAAGCTTTGCTTTACTACCCAGAACTGTAAATAACTATAAATGCACCATGTCACACATTTGGAAGACCACAGAGTCTACTGAATGTCTCCAAGTGAAGGTAATCACTTCTGTACAGAGAGGAAAACTTCTTCACCAAAAAATCCAAGAGTTTTTAAGTAACAAGCACATTATTGGTTAAGATTGCATTTTGCAATGATTACTAGCCTAATATTTGGACTGAACACCAAAGTATATTCAATGATTACAAATGATCTGAAATAGCTATCAATTTTGATATTAACCAGTATTATTTTATAATCAAGGCAAGTGTTCTCAGAAAATAAATATTAATTTCAATTACATAGTACCAAATGTGAAGTAGTCACTTCTAGCTCTTTTGCTTATGTACTTTATTAGCTTAATTTGCTAAGTATTTTTAGGTATTTTTTTCCACTAAATAACATAACAGATGCCTATTGAGGTGGATTAAATTTTATGAAATTTCCAATACTAGACTATATTTGTTCTGTAGAAATCAAAATTTAAAGTGGTTTGACTTAGTAGAGGGGACAATCTTCTTTATGCCAACCTCTCCACAGTTTTCATGAAAACTTTTTCCTCTGACAGAGCCATTTAAAATGAACTTAATTACAGAGTTTGAGGGGCATTCCTTTTTCTTCATTTAAAGAAATTAATGTTCCTCTATTTTCAAATGTCCTTAACAAACCTCCATAAGGAATAATGTTTCCAACCAAACCATGCAAAAACAAAAAAAACTGGAGGGAGATTTAAGCTGGAGAGGCAACATTTATTTCCTCAAATAACAGAGACAGGGAAAGGCATAGAGAGCAGACTTACATGATAAAATATGCTACACAAAATGCCAAATCAAAAAATATAAACACATATTTGAATACTTATATTTCATTAAATATAGTATTTTGGCCACAGTTTCAGCAGTAATGTAAATTCCTATAACTCTGATAATCAGTAAGAAAAATAAGTTTAGAGCTTCGCAGAAGAGATAATCAATTAGTAGTATTTGTTTTAGCATTTGCTTTTTTAACACCTAGTCACAATCAATTTTGCATATTTCATTTTTAAATGTGGTTTTAAAGTTGGTAATATTTCTCTTCCCTCCATTAATACTATGTAATTACTTTCGTGACTATGATTTCATGATGTTCTAACTTGGCTGCAGCAAGTTAGGCTCCAGAAAGTTTCAGTCTTGAAATAGCCATTTCTCTGTCTTTTTCCATGTACCTTATGTTGGCTGCATAGACTGTTTCTTCTTAGGTATCCTAGGCTAGATATAATGGGCAATGTTCATGAACTAAATGGAAGGTGATTCAGGACCAGATTGTTCTGGTGTCTCAGGATACTGTCTGCTGACCTACTTGGCAAGTTGAATTCACTCTTCTCATTCATGCATAACTGCTCACTCAAACATTAAAGAGTTGGAACTCCTCTCCCTCTCATCCTTTGGCCTAGAATAAACATTTGCTACTTCTTGGCCCATGATGAGGGAAGATGTGTGAGTTTATACATATGTGTGAATATGTGTATGTGTGCATTTGAAGAGATGATCTTTTGAAAAATGGGGTCAAGTTTCACATGTCCTGTGCCCACAGTCTATAAGTATAAGGACATATGTAAATGGTGAACATCGAGGTAACCTAGAATGCCTTAAATTAGTATACCTTAAGTCTTAACAGATAATTATCAATTATAAACCCTCTTTTTATGCTTTGAATGCCTCTGCTCTTCTCTTAAAATATGGAAAAGGATAACTTAGGTACACATAATAAAATAGATCCTAAATGTGTTGGATGAAAGAGGGACAGAAAGTAGATAAGGATAAATGATACAAGATTTACACTTTAACAAGAACCATGCAACATGACACTGATACACTGTTAAAATGGCTGTTAGAAGCTGTCGTACAGTTAAGTAGAAATGCCAGACATATTAAGGCAAATGGGAAAAGAATGCTTAGAGAAGTGGGTGTGCTGGAGTAGATCCACTAAATGAGGCCAGAAAATACCACAGCTGGTTATGTTACCAAAGAGCCCCCATGATTCTGTTTACCAAAGTGACTAGCAATGCACTAATGAGAGAAGAAGTAGTGTGTTTGAAAAGTTCCATCTCTAGTCCAGGGTAGGTAGACAGAAGAAGATGCTGAGATATCGGCTCATTGATAACAAAATGCTAAAACAAGAGAGGCCAGACCACAACAAGTTTGAAGTCATTATGACTACCAGTGTCTGTATGCAGCCCAGGAACTGTGGTAATAATTCAAAGAACATAGTGTTCCTATGGGAAACACAGATGGCAGCCAAGAAGGGTACAGGCCACCACTCCAATAAAATACCCCAACCCCTTGCCCAGTTTCCAGTTCTCAAACTCCATTAATTAATCCAATGATCAATGGAGGGCCTGAGGCCCCATGAGGAATGCCTGAACATCATGACATGTGTTTACATTTTGGTTTCCCAAATCTCCCAAAGGACTTACAGCTATTTAACCAGATAACCTTGTACTGTGAAACTGACTGCTATGACGTTTTAAGAACTGTGGAACACAAAATCCAAGTTGATATTAACATTTGAGGGTCTGAATCATTATCATGACCCTGCTGTTACAGTGGGTACATATGGGGACCTGATAATAAGTGGAGTTCTGATCTGGATACAGACGACCTTGAGTCCATTGGGTCCACACACATCCCAGAACATTTTTTTCTGGTCCTTGAAGCATAGTTGAAATGGACATATTTTACTATTAGAAGAATCCCACATTGGTTTCTTGGCCTGGGAGACCAGAGCTATTGAAGCGAGGAAGGTAAAGAGGAGGTGTCTTAATCTGTCCTCCAACCCCACTCCTAAGCAAGACAATATATTTAAAACTCCCTATGGGAGTGGATGTGAAGTATGAAGATTTTTTATTACAAGTTAACACCCACCAAAGAAAAATCTATCATGAGAGAGGCATCGTTGGCACTACAGAGCGACACATAGGCTCATGAATTGAGCAGCCTTGGTGGTGAAGATAGAGGCTATGGGTACCTAGACCTACCAACATTGTCTTCAACTACTCAAATCTGATTTAGCTCTAGCTACTGCTAAATGTCAACCTGCCATCATTAGGGACGATACAGAGTCTCTGCCCCATCCCTCTAGGAGACCATTACTTATTTGGTTTTAAGATGACTACATTGGGCTCTTCCATCATAAAAGGGAAGCAAGTCATTTAGACTGAGGTAGATATATACTTAAGTTATAGGCTTGCCTTCTAGTCCTCAGGGTCTTGGCCAGCATCACTTAGAATACTGCATAATATCACTTCAGTTAAAGGAAACTACACCAAAGGAGATATGTATATAGGCACTCCATTAAAATCTTCTGCATACAAATATTTTATCAAAACATGTTTCCTAAAGAACCTGAATTAGGACAGGGTCACACAGACTATAATTGACAAGCAGAATTAGAACTCAGATTTTCAATAATATTGTAGCATTCTTGTATATTGACAGAGCATTTAGTAATGTGTACAATTGTTGAATCACAATGTTGTACACCTAATACCAATATAATGTTGTATATCAACCATATTTCAATAAAAAAGAACTCAGATTCCAGACTCTTGCTGCAATGCCCTTTCCTCTACATCATACTGCTAAATCCCTTCAATGGTGTTTTTTATTCATGTGACTTATAGTGATATATAAGTTACCTGTTTGTATACCTGTATCCCAAACTAGGATATAAGCTTTTTAAAGACACAGGGATGTAGCATAGATATAGTTATTTCCTAAATTGAGCAAATTTAGTATCTCATATTATACATCAGTTAACATTGTATTTGTTCAATGACTAAGTTTCAAATAACTATCATGATAAATATTTTCCAGTTTGTTTGAAAATTACAATTATAATTAATCGAAATCCAAGTACTTTCTTTACAGGAATTCCAGCATATTTGAGGATTTGTTAAGAATGAAATGCTGTCTTTTCTGAATATCCTCTCTATTACTATTACCAATATAAGGATATTAAACTCCTTATTGTTCTACTTCCTCCAACATTTATTGCTATTTTATCTTCCTGGTGCATTTTCTGTATCTCAATATAGAAAAAACATAAATTAAAACTTGCCAATATCAAATAAGTAAATAAATAGAGAGACCTGAAATAACATTTTTTTAAAAGCTTGCACAAACCTGTTTTCTAAAGGATAAGTCTAAGCCTGGTAAAACTTTTCTGGATGAATAGGCTATTTTATTACCACCTAACTTCCTAGTTTTATTTATCATTATTTTACTTCATAAACTACAAGTTTCTTCCCTCATGATTTTGTTCTTACCTTTTCTTTTCTTCTTAAATGTTATTCCAATCTCCATTAGTCAAAATTTTAACAGTCTTTCAAGGCCCAGATCAAATGCCACTTCCTCAGTCCTTATTCATACTCTTCCAGTAACTACCTTTTCCAAGTTAGATGTAATCTGTTTCTATATTGAGTCTCCATGTCACTATTTTTATTCTTCTCTGGAATGTGCCACTTAAAAACATGTGTATTATACATATTTGTATTTGTCTTAACCCACATACTCATTGTTTTTCCTTTTTCCTAAGTAATTTTTAGTGAGTGAATGAGATATAGATGGATTTTGACAAAGTAATAAATAACTGAACGACCAGTTATGGTTATATGTGTTCAATGTATTTAATTACACTTACATGGTAAATCATGTAAATAATAAGGGGAGACTTTAGAGATAGAAAAAATTTCAACAGAAACTGAGAGAAGAGAAATGCCAGGGAGAGCAAAGACATTGAAGTGGTTTCTTGCCTCTTGCCTAAATTTGATACTTGAATTCAGTAATAAAAATAAGAAAATACAACACAGTATTTTTCCATGAATTCACTGCCTTCTCTAAGATTAGAGTAATTATAATTTGTATCCTGATAATATCTATATGTAATTTCTGTTGTGTATATATGTTGTGTTATGGGCTCTTAAGTGTTTCATATAGGTTTGCTTATTTTCCAAACATTCAATATTTTTGAATGGACTATAGCATGCTTTTATCTTAGTCTTCAGCTATAATTTTGCTTACAGTAGCTTGTTATTCTTTAGGTGGGGGTGATGTTGAGAATTGTTTAGTACCTTGCTATATACTTCATTTGGATGCGATTAGAAATACAATGGAAAAGAATAACCATTTTCTTATGCTTCTTGACAGTTGGGATGCTATTTCAGCACCTTGGTCAGGGCAATGGAACTAAGAACATTTTTGTATATCTGTACACCTTGGATTCAACAGAGCAATTATTGTTTCTCCACACAAATATATATTCCAAAATTATTGGCAAAGGAATATAGTAACCCACCGTAATTATTCTAAAAGATTCATAAAGTCTTCAAGTAGCTTTACTTTAATAAATATCCTTTTAAAAAATCAATCTTATTTCCCTTGGGTAGACAACAAAAAGATTACCTAATTCAAAATTCCTACCTCCTTTTCTATATGAAAAAATACTGCTACTTAAGTTATTTCTTTAGTATAAAAAATTATAAATAGAAAGAAAATAAATACAATAGTCTTTATAAAATATACATTTGTGTATAGAAGAAAAGAGGAGATGTATGCAGAAATGTGCATAGTGTTTTCAGAGTATGGTTCTTCTTTTTGCTTATCTCTGTTTTCTAATATTTTTCCCATAAGCCTGTGTGATTTAAAAAAAACACCAATGTTTTGTAAAAATAAATCATGAGCTTGATCTTTCTATGCTAAGGAGAAACAAGAGGCTTATCACAGATCGTAGATTTAAGTAAGTAACATACCTTATGGTTTCAAAATATATTGATGGCAGCAGTGATTACTTAGAGGTAAAGAGACACACCTGAGAACATAATGATTCAGTGGGAAGAGTCATAGCAAATGTGTTTGACTATCCTCCCCACTCACAGCCTTTTTCCCTTTCTAAACTACCTACTTTCTGTTTGTCCTTGATACAGGAGCCAAATACTGTTTTTCTAGATGGTTGTGAAAATAATTCAGGTATGTGAGTAAGAGAGAGCCGCAGTTGAAAAGATGCTGCATGAAAAGGGTAACCTGAGTCCTCTGAGATGTAAGTGGGAAGCAGATGACTGAACCACCTAGAGGGTTTAGGGGTCTCAGTGACGATTTTTAGCCAACAAGTTAGATGTGAGACCTATTGATTGAAGTAATTTTATTAAATTAAGCTTCTAAATCAATATCTGAAATTTTACATGTCCATCAGAATTTTCCTGAGTGTTTTTTTTAATAGACGAGACTCACAACAAATGGAGATTTGCAAATGCTTATTAACATTAGGCACACGACTTTGCATTATAAGACAACAAAATCTTCATGTGTAGGATTCCAAAGAATTTCTTTCTGGTCCTACAAAACCAGAAGCAGTTGAATACTTAGATGGGGTTTTCTCAGTCACTGTGATTCCAACATAGAGTAATTCTTTATTGTTTATGTAAATCGAGCATTGAGAATAAGGCCTGGCTTTTTTTTTCTATTTATGTTCAAACCATTAAAAGTGTAAATATCTTTTCACAAAGCAACTACAGTTCTAAGAAATAAGGAAAATTTGTATCCACAAGACTGTCTATTGCTGACTGTTACCTTATACATAATAAAGAAAATTGAAAACCATCATATTTGAGAATAGGTAGTTATATATACTACTGAAAATTAGAGAATAAGTAATTATTAAAGATGCTCTTAAAAGTAGCAAATTTACACACTAGCCATACTATTAATTGAAAGTCATGTTGCATGGAAAAATGTTAGTGTTTCTTGGAAAAAAAGGTTATGCTATTGCATATATATATGTATTATATAGTGTGTGTGTATATATATATATAAAATTTTTTAATACATATTTTTTTTCAATGTACATATTTAACACAAATATGTAAATGTGTATGTTAATATGTTAGGTGAAGAACTTTGTGGCAATTTAATTTTTTCTTTTTCTGTCATTATATATGTATTTGTAATTTATGACTTGATTATGAGCTCCTGGTCACTGAAGAAAATACATCTAACTTGACTTGGTTTTACTCTACATTTTGATGACTCTGCAAATGAGCCCCAGTTCATTTCCAAAAGTCTACTGCATTTCTCTGTTCAATTATTTTTCATTCTTCACAAACACTTAGTTTTTTGGGAGATATCAACTCATGAAAGTATTAAGATGTTTTGGCTTTATTTTTCCCTTTTGCTGATATCATCCATGTCGTGCTGAATTATCTTTTCCATTTTGGGGTAAATATATGTTTTAGGTCACTTTTGTTGATGAAATGAAGTCCAGTTGAGGTTAAGCTTTAATCTTATAACTGATTGAGTAATCTTACAACTGATTCCTCTCCCCCAATGTGGGTTCAACTGGTATAGGAGTTCTGCTTTTGACACATCTGCTTCCCTCTCTTTTGAGTGCCCATTTAACTCACTAGATGAAGTTAGTCTATTGTTATTCATAGTTGCTGCTTTTCTAGGTAATATGAATGGCTCTTGTCCTCTATCTACTGGCTGTAGCAGACATCCAAAAGTTGGTTTTTCTATACATTTTAGACATGTATCCAGTCTGGTTGCAATAGTCTAAGATTAAATGTCCCCATATTCCTTCCAGTTTTGTATTTGTCACACTAAAAAGTCACAGTTTGGACAGTAAATTACATGATCTTGCTCCTTGAGGATACATTTGTGGGGGCAGACTTTCTAGGGTGGAATTACTTCCACACTGCTTTGGCTTACCCACTTCTAACAGCCCCTTCCCCTAACTTTAGCTCATACCACCAGATGCGCACCCAGGAGTCTTGCCTAGCATGTCCATTGCCTGGGAGATAAATGTCTCAAACCCAGCAGCTTCTGCAGCATTTAACTAATCACAGGCATCCTCTTCCCTTGAACAACATTTGGCATCCAGGCTGCTCTGCTGCCACCTGTTTCATTTCCCTGCCATTCAGTGTCACACTGCTGCTGCCAGTGTCAATCCAGGGAAATAAGGCTCACATTCCCTTACTGTGTCTCACTTACTCTTTATGGGAGCCCCTTGCATACTTTCATTCGACTCCAAGGGAGAAATTTCCTTGCCCTTCTTCTCCAGAAAAAGCACTTGGGATAGGCACTCTTCTCACTGAAATTTCCAAAAATGTAATGACCACTACAATACACTCTTCCTAGTCCTCATGCTATATATGCAGTGCATTTAAGGTCTGCGAAGCAATATTAGTGTGTTAAAAAAAATACATAGAATTTTGAAATCAAAACTGATGGATACCAATTAGGAACAGATGGTAATTTCGACTACCTGCATCCCCATACCTTTGTCTGTGAAAGGTAGGTCTGACTTATTCTTAAGAAACAGAGAGCATTTTAAAGGAAATCTGTAGAAGTTGGACTCCTTCACTAGTTACTATATTAAATCAGTGTAAATGGGCGTGAAAGGTTATGTCTAAATTATCTTATATTAAAGATGCAAATGATACATCTGAGTTCTTGTCTTTACTCTTTTGGGTTTTTTGGGTGTCACCTCCCTTTACTTACTAATAGAATATTCATAGAGGCTGCAGTCTGTGTCATTATACAGATATTTTCTCTGGATTCCAAGAAGATATATTTTATAAATATCTAGTATGTAGTTAGTCATCATTCCCAAAATATTCCTTACATTTTGCCTTGCTGAAAGTTTCTTCTTTTTTTTCCCTTCTACTTCTACTTCTTCTGAGGCAATTCTAACTTTATATTCAACGTATGTCTCTGACCTCATGCCTTCAATAATCCTTTCCTAGTTTCTTTCCTCTCACCAACATGTGGGCCATGATCCCTAGAACATAAAATTGCATTTTGAGCATAATAGGCAAACAGTGAGCATTTATTGAATTGAATCAGTAGAAATATGTAAATAATTTAAAATGTGTTTTATGAAGTATGGAGTTTTTCACTCCAAAATTAAGCCAAAATGGACTTTTACTCTGTGTGATGGTTGTGGTAAATGATGGAATCAAAACTTACACATGATTCTTAAAAATTATAAAATTACCTCACCAACTTATGAGATAGGGCAAGCATTATCTCCATTTTACAGGTGGATATGCTGAGGCAGGGGAAGACTAAATTAATTCCTTAGGTCATGCAGCTGTGAGTGATGGAACTCAGTTTGTTGACTAGAGTCCTCTTCTGGTCCATAACATCACCACACCATAAGAAAGGGGAGTGTGAGTAATTTGTTTGTAGTCTGATCTGCTGACATGATTACATCCTAATAATTATCATAGATACTAAACAGTCTTCTAGAAGCCTGTTCCAAGGCTATTGAAAAGATGTTATTTACATCCATCAGAGGGCTGGTCTAGGTCTCCAGCCATTTATCTTCCACTGTTGCTAACAGGATGGCTCACAAAAAGCCTAATTCAACCTCTGTCATTTCAAAAGGAAGCAGCATATTAATTAGAACTATTGTAGAAATTGGGAACAAGGACAAGAAGATGGGCTAGGTGGGCTACTTGGGATCCTGAAAACAGAGAAAAAATGACTAAGTCTCTGGCAATATGGTGCTCTACTCGGAGGAAACTGAGATGTCTGGGATGCACACACAGCTCTACCAAGGGCTGGGACCTTGGGACTCACTGTGCAGATGCCACTTCCAGGTTCCACCCACAGTGACTCCCTTAGGAGCCAGGGATGGAAGAAGACTGACTCTGTGGCTTCTATACGGTGGCAAATCTCAGGAGACCAAAATGAAAAGAGGGATGTGTTTTGGCCTTTTGCCTGATTATAACAAGAGGTTCTGACTTCTCACTTCACAGTTATTAAAGGCCATCTCTTGCTATCAGCTTCAGAGCAACTGGAGGCCTGAGGGAACATTACCTTTAGAAAGCTCCTGGATGTGGATCTGAGGCCCTGGCCTCATCCCAGAGGGACCAGCCCATTGGGCATGAAGGAGTCTCTTGAAATGAGAAATTACCTTGAACACCCTTTCTAGGCCTTGTTATTTCAGATTATAAACCTGAGAGAGAAGGAAACAAACATCTGCTGTGTCCCTGAAAAGGTATCATTTAACCCCTGATTTCCAAAGTGAGAGGACAGAAGGCTCCCTGAGTGTTAGCAGAGGGCTCAGCACTGTAAATATGCTTCTTTGATTACTTCACTGTCGCTGAGAGCTACACTTAGAAGGATTGACTGGAAAGTGAGTAATGCCATTATGTGAATATAAAATCTATTTCCTGTATGAAAGGAGGGAGAGAGAGATTTCATGAGCATTGTTTATGAACTGTACTCTTTTGGCCTTTATATGAGCAGCAATATTGGGAGAAAGATTTATTTTCCTTTTAAATTTTTTAAAATATTTTTAAAAACATAATCTGCTTTTTTTTTCCATTTAAGAAGCACATTAGTACTTTGGACCATGAATAGTCTCTTCTTCATCCTATTCTCTGTATCCCAAATTTCTGATGAGTTTTCAATTTATTCACTTCTCTCTTTTGAAATGATGGCAGGTGATTTGGGTCTCTTCTGAACAAAAACTTTTAGCAAAAATGGTACTGGGAGGATTGGACACCCAAATAGCCCCCTGTGATGAAGGTAAGCAAAGATTTAAGAGCCCCTCCAACTTCTAGCCTCCAGCTCTGAGGCCTGTAATAGTCCATAACAGACTGTGGACTATAAGCCCATTTACTGGACCTAAACATCATCCTTGTGTGATATAGTAGAAAGAAAATTGGACCTGAAGTCAGTGCCAGAGTTATCTTAGGCCTCAACTACTTATTATAATGTGAGCCATAAAACACTTAGAGCCAGTTTTCTCATCTGTAAAAAGTCTTAAGTCGTTTTCTCTATTAATCTCTCCCTTAGGGATATAGGGCCTACAGAATATCCTCAGGGACAATCTCACAGTTTTCATATGCAGACACCCCAATGTTTTCACAATTCCTCATGATGTAACTAAGACCAGTCTGGAACATTTAATTGAGGCTTTATTTCTTTAGAGGAGTTACAATGTGAAAGACAATAAGAATGTCATAAAACTAGAGAATATCTTAGGGGATATAACTTGTTGCTCTTCAAGCTCACATTGCCTACCCCATTTTGGTTTCTGTCTTGCATTCATATTGTGAATACTGTCTTAATACCATTCCAGAACTCATTTCTAATCTTCAGCCTTACTTTAGATCTCAAACCAGATTTCTGGCAATACTGCTTGAGCACCTAGATCTAGCCATATCTGAAGTACAAACTTTTTAATTACAAGAGCATATGTCCTTGCTTTGGTTAAGCATGTTTATGTTTCACTTGTTTATAGCCAAGTTAGTTAAAGCACGTGTTCATTTTTGTATCTTCTGCAGAGCCTAACACAGGCTATCATCTGTTGAATAAGTGCCTCAGTTATTAATCATACCACTACTTGGGAGTTAAAATACATGTTCTTTCTATGACATAAAATTTAAGGGTGAATTTTCTTCTGCCTGCTACTTCTGTAGCTTTTCTTCTTCCTACCTAATCACAACCTTTAAATAGAACTCGTGCCACATGTCGAATTTACCGAGTATCATAATTCTTCCAAGTGGTAAAGACACCTCAAGACAAATGCTGGGCATAGAAGCCACAGGGCATAAATATGCAAAGAAGTAAAAAGCTAACCTTTTCAAACGATAAGGCTTCCCTCTCACTTACCAACTTAACATTTCCCTGTATGGCCCCGGAAGATGACTGGTTAGCCAGAGACGGGTAAGATTCCTCAAGGGAGGAACAACCTAAGACAGGCACAGTCGCAGGGGGCCATCTGGTGAGAAAATGGGGAGCAGCAGAGGTGAGGCTTAGAACCTCCCCCCTCATGTTCTGAGAGAAATCTTCTGCATACATGGATGTTTTATTGCCCTGGTCTAGCTTGGATTAACACATAGTCTACAGGCACACACCTGATCATCTACATTTGCTCTCTTACAACACTAAACTCTGTTTCCTACCTTTATCTCGTATCTACCTACCACTTCAGCATTTTATTAAAAATAATAATAATAGAGAAATGTGGTATCCACATATAAATCAGGTTTAAAAATCAAATGAGTATTCATATTTGAACTGACTGTTTATAGTTCATAATGCATTAACAAAACCGAAAGCTTCTGTGATGACTGCCCTTGCACTGTTCACCATGTAACTTATTCACTATGTAAGAATTTGTACTCCATGTAAGAATTTGTTCGTTATGCATCAGAAGATTGGAGACTGACGAAAATTGGGCTTGGGGTGGATTAATGATTGTGCATTGAGTATTGACCCCCTATACAGAGATTTGTTGTGGTTAACAACTATTTGATCAATAAATATGAGAGATGCCCTCACAATATATATATATAAACACACTTCCAATTGTAGAATAAATAAGTAACCGGGATGTAATGTATAGCATAAGGAATATAGTCAAAATATTGTAACAACTTGGTATGGTGATACCTGTTACCTAGAAATATCATGTATATAAATGTTGAGTCGCTGTGTTGTACACCTGAAACTAATGTAATGCAATTCTGTTGTCAACTACCCTTCAATAAAAAAAAAAAAAAAAAAAAAAAATTTAAGGGTGAAATGAGTAGAGAAAACTTTCTCTTAGTCTATTGCTCTGTTCCCTGAGAAAACATTTCTAAAATAAGGACCAAAAGTAGGATTAAATATATTTTGTCATTTATTAGACTTAAATTCATTACAAAATTGACTCACATATAATTAGAAATATTTTAAATCACAAATTGTAACCCTTTAAAATATTAAGTGTTAAATTATACTTTACATTTATAGAATATCCCATGTAAGAATTATAATCAGATGTCTGGTTATGTTTGTATAAAAAAAATGTAGATAAAAATATGACAAATATGTTAAGAAATATATTCACCTCATATTTGTAGTGTGTAAACCAGTTTTATTTGGTTTCATGAAAAATAAAAAGTGGTGAATTTGGTATTTACTTATATGAATCTTATGGTAAACTGAAATGTAAAATTGTGTATCTTTATAGGCAAGAAGTAAACTTATAAAAAATTACCACTGGATATAATAAATCTGTACTTTCCTCTACACCTGTGATATAGATCCACTGTTGAATTATTTATCACACTTTTAAAAAATTTCTGTTTTCTTAACATGGATAAAATAAGCAGTTCTTCCCACTGATTCACATAGTTTTTTTCTTCCAATTTTCTAAAATTATAGTTTAACATTACTGCAGTTTTAAATAATCCCATTCATTAATTGTTATTTTCATAAGTGAAGTTTCCCAATCGTCCTTATCTTCTACATACTAGTGAGATTCAAGTATGATTTATTTTCAGATTATCAGAGAGCATTGGAAATACTATCAAATTTTAAAAACTGATACTGAATTCTAATTTTTATGGGATGTTATGCAAGAGAGTGTTGTACCCACAAAACACTTGAGTCTTTAGGCCACTTAACACCCAAAAGCCTCATTATGTATCCTGGATAAGGGAATGAACCATTAAACTCTAAATGCTGAAGATACTGGTCTGTCCATATACATTATACAACAAAGGGGCAAATCAACAGGATCATGGTCAAAACCTAGGAGAAGAAAATCCATTATTAAATGTCATATGCAATATAAAATATTCATCAGAATCACAGAAGCATTTAGTTTTTATTTCTCACTTTATATTAGAATATTAACTGTGGTTTACTGAAGGAGCATGGTAAAACCATAAAAGTTAGATAAACTCAGGTGAGAGAAATTTCCAATTTCTCAAACATCAACAAATAATTTTCTATACATGATTCAAATGAATATCAAATGTCTGTAGGAATGTTTGAAAGAAGATGTGGTAATTTTCTTCTATACTACCATCCATGATATAAACTAGAGCACCTGATCATAATTTACCATGTGTGCTGTAGTATCTTTAAACAAAGTGGAGCTCAGGTTTCATTTAAAAGCTATTACAATTCATGTGGCTTTGTTTATATACCAAATGAATCGTGGCAAGCCTGGGTGTTTCATCATGGTCCATAACACAGGAAAAGGCACATCAAAATGTGAAATAAATATTTGTTGACTGACCGATTTTGTTTCACAGTTTGATCATTTAGACTTTCAAAATAATTATGTTGCTTTATTGATTCCTAGGGTATTAAAATACTATAAATTCTAATTCATAAGTTGGTTATTTTAAAAAGAGATTGATTTCACCCACCTGGGGCACAGATACTAAATTTAAAAGTACAGATACACAGAATTTAAAAGGCACTTTTTTCATTTTTTCTTTGTTTTTGTTTTTTTTTCTTTTTTTTAGCAAATAGAGCATGTTCTCTTTTCCTAAAGTCATGAAAATATTCTTGAGAATAGTATTAGTTACTATCTTGTATTCCCTTTCAAAGATTATAAAGAAAACTGGGTGGTGACAAAACCTTATAAAACAGAGTATTTGCTCACATCACCAAAATAAAGCAAAATCCAAACAGCAACAGCAACAGAAGGGATGTCTTCTTACAAAGAATCCCAAATGGCCATGCTGTCAGGCACTGATTGCACAAGGTGGATGACTGAGGGGGGGAAAAGAGAAAAACAGGAAAGAGGCTCAACATGGTGGATTGTATCATTAACTGTTATTTAGTCCCCAGAGACCTGGGTGCACATCTTTGATATGTACATTATTCTGGAAGGACAGGGTGCTTGTGGCATTAGTAAGGAAGAGAACTAGCATGAGCACTAAGAATACATTTTTTTATTTAGAAAAAGAGAAATTGTTGATGTCAATATTTGCATTAATTCTATGCATACTCATTTAAAAATTAATTTATGTCTCTATTTGTTAGATGCCACTTACTCTCACACAGACTGAATTGGCCTGCAAAATGGGCTCGTGCCAGAAAAAAGAATACTGGGATCAGGCCAATGACTTCTGGTGTTGACTACAAATAGCACACATTTTTAAAAATTGTGTATGAAGTTCACCCAACATATCTGCAATGCCTATCAAAACTAGAGAGAACAGTGGCCTGGGATGGCAGTGTTAGGGTAAAGGGGACACATCCAACCTCAAGTCATGGGATATTAGTGATTATCTAGTCCAACTTCTGTGATCTGCAGCTGGGAGACCTGAATCTTCACGCTGGGGAAGCAGTGTTACCAAGGTCATGGCAGGTGAGTGGCTGTCTCATGAGGGTGGCCACCGTGCCTAACTTGCTCACATTTTCTCACCACCCCATAGCACAATGTCTGGTAGCTGGCACATGTTCTACAAATATTTTGGGTGCATCAATGATGATGAAATGAATATATGAATGACTGAGTGAGTGAGGCAGTGGCAGAGCTAGGCTAGACTATACTTTCAGCAATAAAAATTAGTCAGAATCTGAGTTTTGTTACACAAGCACCTCAAAAATATTCTTGTCTGAGCCATGATGGCTAAAGAGCCACTGCCAGGTGCCCACAGAAGCTGATATTCCATGGGGGGCATTTCAAAGTAGTTTTCATCTTTTAATTTATCAGTGGCATTGCTCACCAGCAGTTACAGATGTTTGGAGAGGCTCTTTGTCAATCCAGCATGGGGCCCCCGGCTTACTGAGCTGCACATCATACTGCGCACATTTACATCATGCCTTCAGGAATGGTGATGGCAAAGACACTTGTTTCTACCCCACCCCCAGCTATTTGAATGCTCAGCAACAGGCACTCGGAGTAATAATAACACTCATTTTAAAGGCAGTTTTCAGAAATGAAGAGGAGCAGGAGAGGGATAAAAGTGAAAGGGTGAAGGCTATGAACGTTAAACTGCTTGATGAAAGAAGAAAAGCTGTTAGACACATTACCATTGGAACAGCACAGGTAGGTCTCAAAGGAATATTCAGGCAATTGGAAAATATCTTTTCAAGTATAGGGCAAAGGGAGGAAGTCAACAGCAGGTATTGCTGTGTAAACAAGTCAAATCTAGGTGAAAGAAGAGTAGGCATGTTTCATTATGGATTCTTGGAAGCTATTCTCTGCAGATTGAAGTGGGTCATGGAGAGTGACATTTAAAGTGGCAGGACACAGTCTGGGCAATAGCTTCCATATCCCACACAGTCAGGTTCAAGGGCAAGAGAGGCCTTTGTAAACAGAGTGCATGGCAGTCCTGTGTGACAGATGAGAGGTCACTAAGACTGCTTAGGGACCCAGGTAAACTTCCAGCCTCCCTCCTCATCTCGACGAACAAAGGCTTGTCCCTGGTGGAAGGAATGAGTTTTCACATTACAGTGAGGGCTCAGGGAGGTGGAAAAGGCCATCTCCGTCTTATTGGGGGACACATCAGCAGTATAGTAAGGAAGAGTCTGCAGCCCTCCTGCGGGATTTGCAGGTTGAGAAAAGAAGTGAGAATCTTTCCTGTGCCTGGCAGTGCTGTTAGAGAGGGTTGTTCTGTCACCCACATAGTCCATCTGCAGATCCTCCCGGGGGACATTTTCATAATCCACCACATTGTCCGGAACCTGGGGAAATGTGCTGGCGATCCTTCTGGGATGGGAAGGCAGGGCACTGTAGTTAGCTGGGAAGGTGTCATCAATGGTGTTGAGGTCTTTTAACCCAAGCGTCTGAAGAACCCAGGGATCCACAGGGGGCCCAGGTTGTTCTTCACAAGTGGCAAATTCTCTAGAGAGGTTCCTCCTGGCATTTTTGCGATGGGGGGTCTCTGGAGGAACATACCTTTGCTCTCTCGGTTTCCTCTTCCCCTTCCTGAATTTCCCACATGCTTTGGAGAGCTCATCAGCTGACAACAATTTCTGGAGAAGTAATATTTGAAAATATACAGTCAGATAATCAACCAAGATCATTTTCTTTACTCTTTCTAATTACAACTCCTTCAAATATTTACTAGTCACTGAAATTCCTGAAAAAACTTGATTAAATTTCTATTTCTCTACCATGCATACTGATTAGATTAACTTATGTTTCTAAATTAAGATCCATGATGAAAATTTACCACCTAGAAGCTCCAATTCATATTTTTTACTGGTCATTTAAAAATTGAAAAGAAGAAATGATGCCTTTAAAATTTCAATTGAAGGAAGTAATTGTTGTTATAATGGCAATAATAGCAACTATCGTGTATTGAACACTGGTTACATGCACAGTCTCATTTTATATAGGCAGTATTAAAATCCCCTTTAATGAGGAAACTGAAGTCCAGGCATATCAGTAACTTGCTAAGGATCATGCAGCCAAGATTGAAACCTAAGCTATCTTAACCTAGACAGAACTGCTGGAAACACTAACACTGCTTCTGATTTCTTTCACTTCCAGATTGCATCCTATGTGAGATGTATTATATTATTTTTAATCTTGCAAAATCAAGAATGAGAGAAAAAGTGCTGAGTTACTATCATCTACTAACTTAATAACTCCTTTAGTTGTGGAATGGTGGAGATTTACGAGCTCAGGCTAATAAATGTGAGAAGTGTTCCCTTTTTTAACAAAGCTAACCGAGTTGTAAAAGAATCAAGTATGGTATCCATTCTTCTCTGAACTGATACGACTCATAAGAGTAGTAAGAAGCATCATCAATTTTGATTAAATGATACCAAATAATGTAGCATGTCAAGAAGGTGAAGATTCATGATAGAAGCAATAATGAAAACCGAAGGCAAATAGACAACAAAAGAAATACAAAACCCAAAGTAAGGAAGAACAAAAAGGGACTATGGGAAAACTATTTATCTGTGATTAGAAATAGTTCATTTTATAACTATAAGAAAAGATGTTCATTAAAAGATAATGTGATTGGTGATATTTGATTGCCAGTCAAGAGACCTAGGTTCCAGCCATATTCATAACATTTTAGAGCTGAGGAGACTCTTAAAAGATTTTTTAGCTCATCCATTTACAAATGAAGGCAACCGAGGCCCTTGGTGAGGGAGTGATTTACCAAAAGTCAAACAGGTAATTAAAAGAACCGAGTATCTCTGAGATCTGATTCCCATTCCAGTGTTCCACCTATCTAACTCTGTTTGATTAACCTCTGTTGTTTCAGCAATTCCCTTGACTGGCTTTTGATTCTTAAGGAACTCTCGTTAAAATATACAGTAAAATCTGCAATTGAGATACTTCCAGGAAACCATATGTAAAAATTCTTGCAAATATGCTGTATTGCTGTATGTATTACCTTTAGAAAAATCCACCCATCTTCTAAATGCACTCGAAGCTGTGTTTTTTAGTACACTTCTTAGAGTTAATCAAGGAGTTCTACCCAAATGGTCTGTTTTCTCAAATCACAGTTCTGTCCTTACAAAGGGGAGAGTTACATACCTTGGCCTTTTCCTCAAGACATTTAACCAAAGCAGAGTTCAAGTATTGTCTGAGATGATGATTCTCTTCATGTAACCTAGCAAGTTCTTCCTCCTTCTGCACCAGAGTATCTTGGAGCTACAAAAAGCAGACAATGGTGAAGGCTGCTCTACTATGTTGACTTTGTAACCTTATAATAATGCCACTGATCCCTAACCTGCTTAAACTTTATTATTATTTTGCTTGTTTTATGAACTCAACCTCAGGGAGCCCTCCTCCTCAGAGGCCTAAATTCAATCTACACCCACCTACCACCTGATTGTTCAGTTTTGTGCTCTGGATTTTTTATTCTTTGCTGAGTGTTTGAAGAGATTATACGGCCTTTAAGATTGTAACCACAAGGGAATCGGGAAGGTATGTAGGAAAATGAGCTGCATGCAACTGTTTAAATACAGAAAAAGGGGTTTTGAAAGGTTTTGTTGCATTCTTTCCTTGCACATTAAAAAAAAGAAGAAAAAAAAAAGAGGTGGGTTGGCTCCTTGCAGCCTCAGACTGATGTGTTTGTACATCCACTAGATTAAATTACTCTCTCAGGAATAACAACAAACAAAACATGGAAAATGAAGCAATCTTTGCAAAAACCTTTTATAATCATCATCCCTTCTCCAAGTGATGAGCTGTGGCTTATGGTTTAAAACTACTATCACACTCATATTATTTGATCTTTCCAAAAACGCTTTGAGGAAAGCAGTGCAAATATTCCCATTTCATAGGCAAGGAACAAGGATTCAAGAGGTCACACAACTAAAATGTATAAAGTCTTCCTTCCTTGAGGGTTTTGGTGGTTGTTTTCTTTAGAGTTTTCTTTATTTTCCTCAATGTGACATTGGTCACCTAACTTTAATCACTCTGTGAACATATATCCACTTCAATTCTCAACTTTAAGTCACCATATGAATTTAACAAAGAAAAAGAAGCAATGTGGTATTAAGGGATGACATTAAGAATGGACTGCATGGTGATGATATGGGTGAATGTAGTAATCACAATGTTGCTCATGTGAAACCTTCATAAGATTGTATATCAATGATACCTTAATTTAAAAAATGGACTGCATGGAACATGGCCAGTCTCAATGTTCTGATGATCTACACATACCTGCTTGTTTCTGTAGAGCTGAGAGGAAAGCTGAGCCTCTTCCCACGAGCATGTGTTAGGAACAGGGAAACTTGAGTCACTGGATGATTCTATGTGAAAACCCCAAATGGATAACTGAGAAAACACACTTGCTGTTTTCTGTGTAATAAAAAAACTTACAGTTTTTGTGTAATAAAGAAGTTATTGAAGGATTTCAGGAAGCTTAATGGGCTTGATTACCTTTCTAAAAAGAGCTAATGCATCCACACAGGAAAACAAAATATTTAAAGATTTCAAGGGGCAATAATTCTATGAAAGAAAAATATTTATGGACTATTTGCCAGTGTGATTACACTTGAAATTTTTAGGAGCTAAGAGGTCACATTCCTCCTCCCTAATATATACATTCCTGCTTGCTAAACTTATGAAGACTTTCCCATCTGTGTTATAGACTCATTCCAATATTTATTGATCCTCCTTTCCCCTACTATGCATAACATTGCAATTCCACTATATTTTCCAAGTTTATATCTTATTTCCTAAGCTTTAGTGCTTGATAATATAGTGTTTGGCTCTAGAATCAAATCCTGTTTTTGATGCTACCATTTTTCCCCAGATGAAAATCTCAGCTCATCTGCCTGTCAGTTAAATGTGATGGGCAGTATTTATTCAGAATTTTATATAGTAGTACTTCCTACTTTAAAATAATTTGGACCTTGCTTCTCTGCAGAGCTTGATGAAAATCTCAAAACTGCATCCCAAACTAATATATTTCAAATGTCACCATATGTATGTCTCTTATACTTTTTCAGAGTTTTTTTTTTATATTTGACAGCAAATGACACCTTCCAAAAAAATACGCTGAATTGTTTTACTTACTTTTCCCCATTTAGTACAGGTCTGACTCTGTTCCTCCTCTACTTAAACTGAAATTTTACTGTTTTTTTTTTTTATTAAACTCGAATAATAGGTAAAGAGACAGGAATAAAATTGCATACACTGGTTTCAGAATCTTGGGCATTGTTTTCTCTGTTGTTTGTGGTAGAAAGCTAAAATTCAACAACTTCCTTCCTGACATGTAAGTGTGTTTCAGTGTTTGGGGGCTGAAGTGTCTGAGTTTTTCCAGAAGGTTGAGTGTTAATACAGAAGTTCTTTTAATATTTATAAATACTGCTTACTAAGCTCCAGGTCAAAATTAATATGTCATTTTTCTGTCAATGTTCTATTCCCCTCCAAAGTGGAAATTTTGTGCAGAAAGGATTAACTTTTTTCTATATATAAGACACTGTTCTTAGAATTTCCTCCATGAAATAAAAGATTGTTAGTATTTCCTCTTGTTCTTCTCTCATACCCTAGGAAACTTTCCTGAATTCTAAAAGAAATACTCCAACTGGTATCTTGACTCTAACAGCATCCCACTAGTACTGTTATAAAAGCTTTGCCTAAACTCCAAACTTCCTCAGTGAGCTGGAAATCTCCAAGAATTGTAAAGTGTAGGAAAAAATACATATTATCCAGAGGACAAGGGAAAGAATCCCATTATCACTATTTTCCAAGTATTTTTTAAAAAGCAGGTTATTTAGACTGTAAAAGGCAGGAGTCACTGGGCTTCCTTAAGCTTTCCATATCATCCCTTCTACAGAGTTCCAGCCCATGATGCTTTACAACTATTGGTGCTGGAAAAGGGCTTCAGATACACCAGGAAAGCAGAAGAGCAGAACTTACCCTGCGCCTGTGGTGCTTGTTGGGGCTTTCTGTTGTCCAGGAGACCAGCAGCCCAGAAAGAAACCCAAGTCTCCGTGGAAACGTCAACACTAGATTCTGACGTGGTAGTGGAATACGGGCAATTATAGCTCTGGCCTCCTACAAAGTACTGGTCTTGGCAAGGCAGAACGGTGTTCTGTGAAACCCAGTATGAGGGGTGAAGGAGAGAGGCCCCAGGAGATGGGGCAATAGGAATTTGGAGGGGGAAAGGGTGGAAGAAAGATGCAGAAATTATATACAGTGAACCCAAAACAGATCAGTTAAGTATAGATCTCAGGTTAATTTTGTGTGGTCAAAATATAATTACTAAAAGGGGATCCGCAGTTTGGTTTACCCAGTACTTCCCTTAGGCTCTCTCGGCAAAGAACGTCTAGTATTGGATGGACCCAATTTGTAAATATGTCCAGGAGTATTCTCTGTTGTCATGTCTGAATCACCTAACAGGCTACCCAGAATCTAAGTAAATGGAATTCACTTAATAATTCAAAGACATAAGGACTATTTGACTCTTTCTAGCAAATACCTTAATTATATTTCTAATAACTTTGAAAGACAACACACCCAGAATGCTAAGGCTGTAATGGACAGAGCTTGACATATAATGAAACCCCGTATTTCAGTTTCTTAGTTTCTGAATTATAAACTTGCCCTATTTTTCCCTTCCTCCTTCTTCCAACTTTAACTGCTGCTGGACCATATGGTGATCTGAATGGTCTGAGATTGACATGCAGCTCTCTTACAGAGATAACTAAATAAAGTTGGATCCTAATGCCTAACTCTAAGCACAGGAGCATCAAGTCACTCCCAGTAAACATAATGAAAACTGAAATAAGTTATCAGCAGACCCACAGCTGTAGGTTTCTCCATCACCAGGTCTCAATGCCCTGCCAAAGTCATCTTGCCACAACTAAGTGCCTGGCATGTGTTCTCCACTGTGTTCTGAGCCAGTGAATACCCTCCTACCCCCGACTCCTCAAACATCAAACACAGTCTTTCCAAATGTCCAGGCAGGGGTATGCAGCCTTCCTGGGTTAATTTGTACAAAAGCCCATTCCTAATTATTTGTCAATGTTTAATCAGGTAAAAGCCATTCATTTCAGCAAAGCCCAGCTTTGGACAAACCCCTTTTGACCATTACAAGTCTTTTGTTGATTTGAGGACTTTATTTGGCATAGCATAAACAGAGAAAAAACAAATCAGAAGAGGGAGAGAAAAAAATTAAGTCAGTTCAGTCACACTTTGTTAATATTACCGGTAAATTAGGTTTTGAAAAAGCCCAGTTTGAAGCAAGTCCAGCTTGGGCAGTGCAGACCAAAGAAATTCAGCCAAAAGTTTATCAAGTGCTATTTTCTTTTATTCTAAAAGTATGTTTGTAGGCTCTTTTCCTGAGATTATTATTGGAATCAGAGCTGAGCTATTATGCAATTGACACCTGAGAGGAAAACCCCAAATACCCCTAGACTAGCTCAAGTCCAAGTGTTTGCAAATGTGCATAATCTAGAGAAAGAGGTGGAATGAAAAGTGAGTGCAGGTGTAGAGGGAGAGAAAGTTGGAAGAAAGTATAGAGAGTAAACAGAGGGTAAAAGGATGAGAGAGAGATAGGGAATGGCAGGGAAAGAGAAAAAGAGAGAGAGCGAGAGGGAAAGAGGGAGAATGAAAGTATGAGAGAGACAGATGGAAAGACAGGAAAAGCCATAAGATAGGGGGACAGGGCAGTAGAGAAGCCGTTTTGATTGGCAGGTAGCAGAGAAATCTTGCTTCCAAGGTGGAAGAAATTCTAAATGCAAAGCTTACTAGCTCTCAGAGACACAGGTTTCGCCAGTTTGTAGCTAACGCCAGCTCCTCACTTACCATCTTGCAGTGAAAGAAGGCGCTGCAGAAACTGAGCCACTCTTGATTTTTCGGTAAAGTCGATGGGAGCTTTACATGGGACTGGGGGGGAGGAGCTAGGAGAGGCGAGTTCTAATCTGCGGGAGCTCCCAGTGACGCCCGGGGCTCCCGGCGAGAGCCACCCTCTGATTTAATGCGAGGCTGTTAATCTGGTGCCGTGGGTCAGGAGACATCCAGCCAAAGCCCAAGTCACGGGCACTCTGGGCGATCGCCGCTCGGAGACCTGAGACCTGCGGGTCGAGCCGGGCGGTGGGTCGGAGGCAGGGCCCGCGGCGCCCCGCCTCCGGGTGCGCAGCACTGCTTCAAAACCCGCGCGCGGGGCGTCCGGGGCCGGCGGGGTCCGCGCGGCGGCCGACGGGGCGAACGGGCTCCTGCCGGAGGAGGCTCGCGGCGGCCAGGCAGCGCGGGGCGGAGGGCCGGTGGAAGCCCGGACGCGCCCCTCAGGGAGCCGGGCAGCTCTGGGGGAGGCCCATCCGACAGGTCCCAGAAGTTAACTGCACGGGGTATTTTCTAACTACGTGGTAAATACCAACTGGCTGTGTGACTCTCCGAATTGATTGGCTGTTTTTATTTCTATTTGGTTGCATTTCCCTCCAACCCTTCAAGTGGGTTTTAAATGAGAAGGTGTCTATATGCATTCTAGAAAGTAAACTTAGGGCTAAGAGCGGTCGCTGTCCGTTTTGTTCACTGCTGCCTCCAAAGTGCCTGGAACAATCTCTAACACTAAGAGGTGCTCAGTAAGGAATGAATTAAGGTACAAATTTAAGGACATAAAGTGTTTGTCTCTGTATTGGTTCTATATATTCACAACTAGTATTATATAGAATAAATTATTACAATTTTAAAAATGTGTGTTAATACTTCTGAAAGTGAGAGGTATTTCTGCCGTCTTTTCTTGCGTCATTTTTATTCACGTGATTCCTATGATGCTATATCCCAAGGAGAGAATGGAGTAATATCATTTTAAAATGTAGAGAAGCCGTTTTGATGAGCAGGTAGCAGAGAAATCTTGCTTCCAAGGTGGAAGAAATTCTAAATGCAAAGCTTACTAGCTCTCAGAGACACAGGTTTCGCCAGCTTGTAGCTAACGCCAGCTCCTCACTTACCATCTCACAGTGGAAGAAGGCGCTGCAGAAACTGAGCCACTATTACCCTACTACTAACAGCCAACTCTTATTTCAACTGGCAATAACCCCGGAGGTAGGTACTCTTACTGTCCCTCTTTTAAGGAATGGCCAACAAGCCCTGAAGTTAAGAAAATCGACCACTGTTTACTTGACCAATTAGGAACTAGCAAACTAGCAAATCCCTGACTCCAGCATCCATGCTCCTAATTACCATAATTAAGCTTTTTTTTTTTTAACTCTCTTTGACTTCTTTTATAGTCATTTGCATTATGGGCACTTTTACGGACTGAACTGTGTTTGCCCGAAATTTGTATGTTGATCTCTGACCCAGACTGACTGATTTTGGATATAGGATCTCTAAAGAGGTAATTAAGATTATTAGGTCATGAAGGGGGTGCCCAATCTAATAAATGTCCTTATAAGAAGAGGAAGAGACACCACAGATGGCCTGCACAGAGAAAAGGTGACATGAGGACACAGGGAGAAGGGGGCCATTTCTAAGTCAATGAAGAAGCCTCAGAGAAACTGATAACCCTGGCGGCCCCCTTGATCTTGAACCTCCAACCTCCAGAGAGAGAGAAAATAAACTTCTGTTTAAGCCATCCAGTCTCTGGCTCTTGTTGCCGAAGCCCCAGAAAATGAATATAGGCATGGTGTAGGGATTGAAAAAGCTTCTGATTCCGTCTTACATAGTGCTTCCTCTAAACCAGTTTGTTAAAAATGAGTTCCTTTATTTATTCCTCTTTGTATTGTACTTACCATCCACAGCATTTACGGTGGCTAACACACAGCAGATGCTCATTAAGTGCTCTGTGTCCAAAATTTTAAAGAAGCAATGGGAGAGGAAGAGAAGCAAGATGCCAGACTTTAGATAGAGTCATTTTCTCCTGTTCCAATACTGTTTAGTGGCAAGCATTTTTAAGTGAATAGCACCAGATTTGGGGATCACTGCCTGGAAGATACTTTCTGGCTTACTTGACATGACTCATTTTAGTGAGCTGTGGGAGAGGGGGTCCGCTCTCTCTCCTCACTGCAGAATGGGCAAGGGTGCCCTGGCAATATAACCCTGAGATGATGGGGGAGACATACCAAAGCCCACTTAGATTGTAAGAATCAATAATCTTGTCCCCAGCAAGGAAAATCCTAATTTGTTTGCAGTGGGCACCAGGGGGAGGAAAAGGAGGATCGAGTTGTTTTGTTTTTGGAAACTGTCATAAATGAGACATGTGAGCCTCTGGAAGATAAATTTCTTGATTCTAAATATGACATAAAATTGGCAATTGAGAAAATATGGTACGAAAATAAAGGGCATAGGCTTTGGATCCAGATAGACCTGGGTTCAGATTCCAGCTCTACTCTGAAACTGAATGACCTGGGGCTGTAGGGTCTCTGGATTCTTAGCACCTCTGGTAGATTAAGAAAGAAAGAAACACTTCAGAAACTTATTAAAAAGCTGACCAAGCTGACCACTAATGCTGAAAAATTCCTAATTTACTACTTAAATCATGAATAGTAGTAGCTACTACTTACTATAAGTGAGGAAAACTCTGCCTTTGAGCATATATCCTGCTGTATCTTGCTTATTAAAAATAACTGCAAATGAAAGGTACATTATAAAACAGGTTTTTTTTGAGGGCTAGAAATGTTTTTTTAAAGTTTTTGATGGCTTTTAAGCACATAAATGTTTCATAAATCATTAACTACTTTAGCATGAAAGGAGTGGGAGTGTATGTGGTGGTAGAGAAACCCTAAAGTTGAACAGCGAAGAGCTATTGACAATTGAACATAAATCAGAAGATAAAGCTTTACTGAAACCATAACTAATGGAAAAATTTCCAAATTCTTGAGCTCTGACTTAAGCATATCTTTTTATTTAAGATCTGCTGCTTAGGTACAAGCCTTATTTTTGTTTGATGATTTTTTTTTTTTTGAGAAATGAGTCAAGTAAACAATAAGAAATCCTTTTGCTAATTTTTGTTCATGTATTTTAAAGAAAAATATGAAACTTCTTTAGTGATTGCACCCACATTGATGTTTTGTCTTCTGTCAACAATAAGATCAGTTAAAAATTGCCTTTTGTATTGTGGCTGAAGGGATGGGGTTAAAAGGGAGGTGGCTAATAACAACCCAATTGTTCAGTCAGGGTACTGCCTCCTGCCAGGGCAAAGATATAACAAATAGAAGGTAATTTGACCTGCACACAAACCAAGTCTGTAGACAGAAAAGGGTAGAGTGTGATCAGAGGTGGGCCAAGGAGATAAATAGATTGGCATATGGAATGTTCTTTTATTTCACCCCTGGAGGACACTTTATATGAGTACCTCATTAGTCAATTCAGTAGCATATATAATAAAAGGACAATTTAAATTTTCTCTTTACAAACATGGCCTTTTCTTATAGCTTCAACAACTGAATCTCCAAGCAATGAAAAGATAGGATTTCTACTTTCACAGGTAGGTAAAGAAAAGCATAACCCTTAGAGAAAATTCAGTGCAGTAGATGATTTACACTGCAAGATTTAACATTTGAGTATTTTATTTTAGCATATCTGGAGAACTATGACACATTTAGTGTGTTCAGTTATAGTTTTGAATTTCATCACTCCAGACCCATGTGCAGAAATAGACCAAGGCTTGCTTACTACCTACTACTTAACATGTCAGCACAGCTGCTAGTAACCAACATATATGCAATACTTATGCCATGCTTAGAAAGTGTTTCTACATGAAAAACGGGGAAAGTCAACTGTTAATTGTGGCAACAATAATTTTTTTTTAAGTTTGAGAAAATTATATCAGGTTATTATGCAGAAAAGAGAAAGTGGATAAATTAAGAAGTGAAATGTTCAATTAGGCCTGACTCAGATTAGTGCTATATAGAACTGAGGCAGTGAAGGGGGTAGGGAGTTGGAAATTTATGATACTATTTTATTGAATATTTCAGCCAGAATTTATTTCAATAGCTTTATAACCAGCTGTAGCCCTTTATTTATTGACTCATTAAGTGATTGCTTAATTTTTCAGTTGCATTTGATTGTATTAGTGAGAATCACATACTCTAATGATATTCAAAAATCTGAAGGTTTTCAAGTTTAAGAGTATATTTTAAAAATAACAATCTATTTCATATTTGAAGGATAGCTAGTAAATAGATGCAGATCTGTATTCGTTGTGCAAGTAAGGCAGACCTGTATTCTACAGCATTGCTTTCTGGCTGTTCTCATAATATGGCACTTAAATAATATTTGTAAGCAAGCTGGAATAAACAGTCAGGACTTATTGGGGCTTTTGACAGGTGTGGAAGTTCCATGTCTCCCAGGCCCTGTCATCACAGTGAGGACAGGGACATCAGTATCTACCAGGGCTTTAACTCACCATGCCTTGGCACACTGGTTAGGAAGCTCTGCTTTGTGATAACCTATTTGGTCCAAATGGAATAAAAGAGTCTAATACTATTAAAAAACACACACACAAACAGTGAAATTAACTTTGCATCACCACAAAGTTTAGAGATGTGGATCCCAAGAAAAACAAAGCAAATACAACTCAAATCCTCATTACCCCAACCACATTAGAAAATAATGAAAACAGTGAGTTATCATCATTACTATAGAGCAGAGATATGCTAGTCCAAATGTAATTTGAAATCAGATGAATTTCTGCTTCAGGGACACTAGTGTTTCCATAAACTAGGCGTCAGTGCTTTCTTTGCTCCTGAAATCCTTCTTAAGGATTTTTGATTCAGAGGTTAGTGGATTGATTGCTGACTAGGCATTAAAGACCTGGAAGGTGAACTGGCACTGCCCATGGCATCCAATTTTATCCTGGAGATAGTAGAAATAAGGACATCACTGCTTGGATCCTTCAAAAGCTTGCTTCAAAATGTAATAGCAAAACAAGACAACTGGGACCTAATTCCTTCTAGCCCTGAAATTATCAGAGAATTTGAAACAGCGTGACATCTTTCATGAAAATACAATGAAATATATTTAGGTTGGAAAGTTAAGCTACAATGAAGTTAAATTCCATGTTTTTATAATCCATAAAATGTTGCCTGAATTCTTATTAACCCAATTATTATGGTAAAATCACCACATTTACAATCAAATCAATGAATTACTTGAAATTTGTAACACTGAAATTTTGGTGTTTCCAGTCACACTCTATTTTCCACATTTCTTTTTCTCAAAATGAAAGCATAATGCCAACCTCTAGCCAGTGGAAGCATTTATACATTCCAAAACGATATGAGAAAAATAGAGAATTATAGCTGCTATAAAGCTAATAATGATAAATGACATTAGAACAAATGAACAAAAGCATTAGAATATGAATAAACTACCAAGGCAGCAAGAAAATAAAACTCTAAAATCCTGTATGAATGTAGAAAAAGGGCAATGATGAAGACAGTGCAGAGAATCTTTTTGGCTTCATCCAACCAGAAGCCCTTCTGCTGCCACTTAGCACAGTATTAACAGCCGTATTAGCACCACATCACCAAATCATAGCCGCTGATCTTAAGCACACAAATAAATGTCAGTAGCTTTGTATGTAGATGAGACGGCACCAAAATAAAAACAAATGAACTGATTAAGCTCTTTAAAAAATGGTCCATCATCCTAGAACACAAATTGGTAAAAACTCAAATTGCATATTGCAGGACTTGCATCATGTGTGTACACACACACACACACACACACACACACTTATTGAAGTTGTTGATATACAGTATTATATTGGTTTCAAGTATACAATACAGTGATTCAACAGGTACCCACATTATTAAATCCTCATCCCAATTTATGCAGTTAATTTTTGTCAACATAGAAAGATGTTACAGAACCACTGGCTGTATTCTCCATGCTGCACTTCGATCTCTGTGTGACCAGCCTATATTATGATTGAGATTTTGGGGCCTCTTTATCCCCCTCACCCACCCCAACCCAACCCAGCTCCTTCCCTGTGGTAACCACCAGTCACTTCTCAGTTCTTATGAGTCTACTGCTGTTTTGTTCATTCTGTTTTGCTTTGTATTTATATTCTACAAATAAGTGAAATCATATGGTACTTGTCTTTCTCCACCTGGCTTCTTTCACTGAGCATAATATCCTCTGTATCCATCCATGTTGGCACAAATGGAAGGATTTCTTTTCTTTTTATGGCTGAGCAATACAATTTGTGTATATGTACCACATCTTCATTATACATTCATCTATTGATGGGCACTTTGGTTGCTTCCATATCTTGGCTATTGTAAATAATGTGGCAATAAATATACAGGTACATACATCTTTTCAACTCAGAGATATTTTTTTCTTTGAGTAATTCCTAGGAGTGGAGTTCCTGGGTCATATGGTATTCTGTTTTTCATTTTTTTGAGGAACTGTCATACTGCTTTCCACAGTGGCTGCACCAATTTACATTCCCACTAACAGCGTAGGAGGGTTCCCTTTCTCCACATCCTTGTCAACACTTGTTATTTCTTGTCTTTTGGACAGTGGCCATTCTGACTGGTGTGAGGTGATATCTCATTGTAGTTTTGTTTTCCATTTCCCTGATGATTAGTGATGTGGAGCATCTTTTCATGTGCCTGTTGGCTATCTGTGTTTCTTCTTTGAAAAAATGTCTGTTCAGGTCCTTTGCCCATTTTTAAAAATTGGATTATTTGGGTTTTTTTGGTGTTGAGGCATATGAAAACTTGCATCTTTTAAAAAAAATTATTAGCAATGAATCTTTATGTATTCTTTAGTATCTACCTGGATATGTATAATGTATGTGTTGGTGTATTTTCATAAATACATATGCATGTATCTGAAGGAATCCATGAAGTCCACTGCCTTGAAATACTTATAGATGGAATTGTGAAGATATTTGGAAACAAATACTTATTTTACACTCCGAACTTTTCTATGAAGGGACAACAGTTCCTATGGGAACAGATATGTCTGATAGGTGAGATTGGATGAAGGAAGGGAAATCTGTTACCTACATTAAGGTCAGGGTCTAGACATGACGCACACTGTCTCTGCCTCCCCTGAAGAAAGCTTTGAGAGAAGAAGGCTCTGTCCTAATTGGAGTTGTGTATGGCTGGCCAGTATCATTTGTGATAGGGCAAATAAATCCATATAATTCAGAAATATATGTTAGAAAGTTTATTAAAACTACAAATATAAGTCATGTTTGACAATCAATCTTCTTTTTATTTTAATGATGAAGGTAACTTTTATTTCCATGTCCCTGTCTTTGTGTCTATTGCTTGTTTCTTAGCTCAGAAGAAAAAAAGGAGTGTTATTTATTATTCTCTTTTTATACAAATACATACATATATGTATGAAGAATAATTTTGTGGTTTGTAATAGAACATAGGTAATCAGGAGAAAAAATATATCACCTTCAGCCATTTGCAAATATATCTCAAGAACTTTAAAATATTCATATCCTTCAGGTCAGCAAGCACAAAACTCTATTTATGAAAATAATAAATTTGAATAAAAATAACATACAGCTTTGTCCTTCACATCAGTATAACAAACATTTGTAAATACTTTTTAAATGTCCAATAATAAGAGACTCAATAAATTATAGCATGTCTATAGTCTGAATTATGTATTCATAGAAAATATTTTTGGAAAAAATTAAAAACATGTATAAACATCATTATGTTAACTATATTAAAATGCATACAGGTATATTCATACAAATGAAAAAAATATACTAACATATTAATGATATTTATTTTCTAAGAGAAGTGTGGTGATTATGATTCTATTTTTACTTCCTGTATAATCCAGAAATTCTACAAGAAACAAATTTTACTTTTTTAATCAGAAAAAAGTTATCCAACTATATATACAGATGATCATCAAATCACATAAGTTATCATACAAATGATCATTAGTGATATATTTTTGTGGAATAACATCATACTTAAAATTAAAGCAACTTGAATAGTAGTGATAATGTCTGTGTGTCTATTAATAAAAATAAGTATTCCGTATGTTCTTACTTTTATACAAATTTGCATGTGAGGGATGAGATAGTGGTATAAAAATGTTTTATTTCCTTGCCCCCCACAATCTCAAAGCGGTTTCAAATATTATATAAATATCTGGAGAAGAAAAAAAATATTTTACAGCAAAATGACCACTTTATTTAAATACTGAATTGCCCCAAAACACCAAAACCACAGAGACTTAGTGGGACCTTGATACCAAGATAAAAATATAATAAAATAAAAGAAGATTTAAGTCTCTTTTTAGTATAGAGAATAAAAATAAATTAGGTTATGATTATAACCTTCAAATGACAACAAAATATTGAGATTAATGCCAATAATTAGAATTAACAAGCTGCCAGATTTCAGTTTAAAAAAGAAAGACATGTCTAACCACCAGTACTATGTAAAGATGGAACTTGATACTGTGTGAGTAGTGAGCTCTTGGTCACTGGAGGACTTCACAGAGAGGCTGGATTAGCAGTAATCTCAGATGTTTAATATGTCATTCTTACTCTAGTAATGCCAAGGAGATGGGCTCCTTAAACTTATTTCCAATGATAAGAACTCATAGTTTAATGTGATTTTGAGATTAGAAGTCTGTCTTTGTAATTAATTTCCATGCATATCTTTAAAGGGACAGAGAACTCCTTGTGCTTTCCTCAATTTAGTAGAACTTCCATTGGGATGAAGGCTGATTGGGAAGACAGGAAGGGGCAGCAGGGAGTGTTGGTGGTAAGGTAGGATCCCTGCTAATTCCCATTCCTGTAGCATCTTTCCTCCATTCTCAGGGTCTCTAGGTTCTTAGGACTAGTTATGTTAAGTAAGAGGAGCATACTTAGTGAAAGAATATATTGAGTCCAGCTCAAGTCTTAAGGGTTTACACCTTAGGGGGAAAAAAAAGAGAGAAAGAATTTGGAGTGTGGAACCTACATGGTTCATGTTACACTAAGTCATAACTTATCAGGGTTCAAAAGTAAGTTAGAGGTCACCAAGTTGGGCTTTCTTCCCTCACTGATACTTTGATTTATGCCTGTAGGAACTTCAGGTTATGAGCAGACTAGGAACTCCATAAAATTGAAAAATTTACAGTTAGAGTAGATGACATTATCTTGCATAAAATATAAAATTTAGTAAAAAATTAAAAGAATATATAAAGAAGATGGACCAGAAGTTAGGCAATCAGAAGAGCAGGATGTGAAAACTGGTTCACAGAATCCTTTGTTTTATTAAGGCTAATAAACTACAAGTGAAGTATTTTCCTTTGCTCTTTGTGGAACAGAGGTTGACCTCTCATCTTTTACACTTCTTCAGTTGTCCATTTCCCTGCGGGCATCAACTTTCACTATTTCTTTTACACTGGAAACGTGACTATTTTCTAGCTAAAAAATATATGTATGGAACAGAGAAAGTCATACATAATTTGATGATGTTCAGGAATCACTTTTTCCATGGGAATTCAGAGGTCAAAACAGAAATATGAAATAGAAATTATAAGGACACAGTTTTATGTTCAATAGTTAAGGATATTTTCAATAGAGTTGTCAAAAAAAGAAGTGATTTTCCTTAGGCAGTAGTGGGTTTTCCATCACTGGTGGTATTCCTTCAAAGGCCAGAAAACAAAGAGTTATTTACCAAATGCAAGTAGGATTTCAGTCATAAAGTAAGGGAGCTCCTCTTCCATTTTATGCTGCATTACGTAAGTGGGAATAAAGTACTAAACAAAACAAGACAGTTCTGTCTTAACGATGTTCATACTCTAGAGGGAGAATACTGGGCACACATTTACAAAATTGCAACTGTGATAAATGTAATAAAGGGGAAATCACAAACCACCATGTTCCTAACCCACTTGTACTGGTAGGAAAAAGCTGGGAATAGTCTGAGGTGTCAAGGTGCATTTTCCTGCAGAAATGACATTTTTAGCAAAGACCTGAAGGAAGGGTAGGAGTTGAGCAGGTGAAAGAGAGGGAAATATGCAAAAGAAGGATGACAAAAGAGCACATGCAAAGGCCCTGAAACATGTATCAGAAACAGAAAAAGTAGTGAGTTATGGGTAGGAGCAGTGGTTTGAGAGCAAATTATGCAGGCATCATGCTGAATCCTAAGAGCATTGGTAAGTTAGTGAAGAGTTTTAACTAGATGAATGAAGTGAGATTTGTTTCCAAAGCATCACATACTGAATAAAATAATGGCCTCCCAAATTCAAGAATCTACAAAGCTGAGGCACTTCCTCCAATCAGTTATACCTAAGGCAGTACAGGTCCCCATATATATGCAGAAAAACCTCTCATTTAGAACTACCTCTCATTATAATTCTGTGAATCCATAGCTTTTTGGAATAGAAAGATATCACCCCATTTGATCTCTCATCTCCTTAAAACATACCCAGGATGTTTAGTTAGTTGCCCAAGGCCATATTGTTAAGAACAAAGCTAGAAACAGAAATTGGATCTCCAAACTCCAATCCAATCTTGCAATTAATCACTGTTGTTTCCTTTATGACTGATTAGCAATTATAATAATTCTGTAGTGTTTATTTGGTAGTTGCATTTTAAATATGAGGCCTTGGGCAACTTTTATTTTATAATAATTTAGAACTATTACAAAGTTATTCTAATGGCCTTCCTTGGGTATTCTAAGTATAATCAGAAAAACTTACATAATTTTCTGAAATGAAATTATATTAGCCATATCATGTCACTTGTTTTAAGCATCATTATTCAGCCTAAGATATTTTTAACCTAAAAAAGCATCATGTTCTTAATATATTGATCTGAACTCTGGCTGCAAGATGACTTTTTAAGCATAAATATATATATTTTTTTCTTTTAAGATCTACTCTCTTATCTATCAACTTTCAAGTTTGAAATACAGTATTATTAACTATAGTCACCATGCCTACATTACATTCCCATGGCTTACTTAGTTTATAACCTTTTGACCACCTTCACTTATCTCACCCATCCTCCATGCCCTACCTCTAGCAACCACAAATCTGTTCTCTCTGCCTGTGAGTTTGGGTTTTTTGTGTGTGTTTGCTTTTAGATTTCACAGAATATGTGAGATCATATGGCATTTGACTTTCTCTGTCTGACTTGATTTCTCTTAGCAAAATGACATCAAGTTCTACCCATGTTGTCACAAATAGCAAGATTTCCTTCTTTTTATGGCTGAATAATATTCCATAAATAAAATCATGTACAAAGGGAAAGGCATGCAATATTGCAAAAGTTTAGTTTCTCATGGTTCACAACTATCTCTTGACCAACTCTGTTCTTTATATCAAAACAAACATTTGCATTGAGAATTTGTCTCAGGTTTCCCTCTTTTCACTGGCTGTGTAAGTGTGCAGCCTACAGGAAAGCAAACATTTTATGACACGGACTTTTTATTCTCATTCTGGTTTTCTTAGATGTCTTTGCATTTCTTTAAATTCTCATGTCTCTTCTATTTTTTCTATGCCAGCTTCTTGTATTTTTCTACCAACTTAATAAGCTTAAATGCTTTCTGGAAAAAGGTGGAGAATAATTAATAATAAAGAATATATACAAATAAATAAGGAAACAAAATTATGAGAGAAAAAAATGGGCAAAGGACATGAGTATTTGCAAAAAATAACAAATGGTTAACAATGTGTAAAATTGTTAAACTGACCTGGACTTCTGAAATGTCCACATACACATATGTAGATAATTTTACAGAAGTAATTTTTTGTAGCAACATTTTATTGCTAGTGTGACAGATTTTTTTTTTTTAATTGACAGAGCAGTATTTCATTCCTACATATGCTTCATTCTAAAACCACTCCCATCAAAAGGTGGAGTTTGTTTCTCTTCTCTTGAAATTACACAGGACTTTGTGACTGTTTCAACCAAATGAACAGCACGTGGGGATGTGGCTCTTCTCTCTCCCAATCTCCTGTCCCTCCCTCCCTCTCCTTCTGCTTCTCCTTCTTCCTCTCTTAACACTCAACTTTGGAACTGAGCCACACTATTATGAAAAAGACCAGGCCACAGGAGAGGCTACATGAGATAGACATTTCTCTTGACAATCTCAGGTCTCAGGCTGGAGTCAGTATTAAACCAAACCATGTGCGTGAGAGAGATTCAAAGGACTTCAGCCTGGCCTCCTAGCCTGATGCTGTGTAGAGTGGAAAGGAGCTGTGCCCACCCATCTCTGCCCTGCCCAAACAGCAGATTCCTGACCAAAACTAATGTAGTCATTTCTGTAAGACAGGATTTTTCAGATTTAACTGCTGATATTTTGGCCAGGACAATTCCTTGTTATGAGGGGCTGTCCTGTGTATTACAGGGTGTTTAACACCATCCCTGGCCTCCTGCCACTACCAACACCCTCTCAAGTCATGACAATCCAAAAATGTCTCCTGGGGGACAGAACAACCCCAAGTTGAAAAATCGCTGCTTTATGCCACTAAGTGTTGGGGTTGTTTGTTATGCAGCCATGGCAATCACTTCTCTCTCCCTGTCCTGGAGAGACAAGTCCTGTCTCCACATCCCCTACTGATGTCATCTACCAATTAATTCAGTATAATTAATTTTTATTCATTTATTGCTTATTATTTATATTATTACTATTATTTAATTAATTAGCATATTTGATTAAATATGGATAATATTTGTGTATATACCATGTAGGACGATTTATAACATCATTCTACATTTGAACATAATTTTTCAAAGGAATGGAAGGGTATTAAACAGATTTGTCTATATGATATTCCTTTTCTCATTCACTGATACCTTGTAGGAATCAAGTATACTGGAACAATTTTAGTACTTCTTATTAGTTGTAAAATAATACATTGGCTAAAATATTATAGCTATATAATATTGTAACATATACATTACATAATAATGTATTTCCATGCATATATCCTTATGTAGTGGTGATTAATTTCATAGGGATAGATTTCCAGGAGCATGTTTGCTGAGTCAAATGTTTCATAATTTTAATAGATCTTGTAAGACTGCTTCTTTCTAAATTGGCTGCAATATATGTTTCAACTGGCAGCATACAACTTTTTTACTTTTTTCACAGTATTTTGTGTCTTTCATAATATTATATATATGTATATATATGTGTATGTATATATTTATTAATTTCATATATGTTTCAAACATATATATTTCATATAGATCCAGTTCCACTCAGCTGATTTCTGTTTTTCCAGTGTGCATTTGTGTGTGTTGTGTGTGCTGTTATGAATGAGTTTATTTTCCTCTTTCCACTTCTAGATGCTTCAAAGCTACAGAGAAAACTATTCTTTTTAATATGTCTTGTATCCAGACTCCTTAAAAACTATCACATTAATTTTGTAAGATTTTTCTAGAATCTTCTGGGATGGATACAACCATATCAACAGTACCAAGAAGTGAAACGCTCTCTTTTCCAACATTAATACTAGTTTGTTTCCTTACCCAATTTATTTCAGTAAACTTTCAGCCAGTATTGAAAACTAATGTCAAAAGCAGGCCTCCCTATCCATTCTGTGACCTTAAATAAAATTATTTTAGAGCTTTACCACTTACAACAATATTTGTTATGTTATTTGTATAGTCAAGTATTAAATTTAAGTAGTTTCTTTCCATTCTGATTTTATTTGGTGTTATTAGGATGGCTACTCAATTTTATAAAATACCGTTTCAATATCTCTATAGAATTTCTGTATTATTTTAATACATCTGAAATACCTGTAGTTTAAATATTTTATAGAATTACCTGTGAACCTATCAATTCCTTTAATTTCTTTTCAGTTATATGTGATAATTTCAAATTTTCTGCTTACTTTTATTTAATTGTGATAGTTATATATTTTGCCCAAAATTAATCCATTCCTTTAGACTTTCAAATGTATTGCCCTAGAATTGCATATCATGACACTTCATTATTTTTTAATACCCTCTGCAGTTAAGTCTTATCATCTCTAATATTCTATATTTCATTCCTGTCTTTTGTCCTGAATCAGGCTTATGAGGTGTTTATCATTTTTACTGGACTTCTCAAAAAAAATACTTTCGATTTGTCTTTTATACTTTTCCTGAATTGCACATAGAGATTATAAACCTGTCTACTTCATGTAACTCCACAGGGTTATTATGGTGAGGATTAAATGAGTTATGACAAATGATAGAATGCTTAGATTCAGTCACATTTCAAAAAAAACCACATTGAGGGTTTTTATTATAATTGTATTTTCATCAAGTTGCCAATATTCTAATATGTCTTTATTTATATATTTAGCTGCTGTATTGTTTGTCATATTAAGGTCTGTGTACCTTCTTTTATTAATCCATCTTGACCCACTTTATACCCTGTGTAGTGCCCACCTTCTGTTATTCCTTCTCTCTCTCTCAATTGCATTTACTTTCATATTTCTGTACTTTGTTCTCATTCTGATACCTGTAAATAGCTTAGAACTGGATTTTTTAAAATCCAGTTTGGGAACTTAAATCTTTTTATGGGAGATTATAATACATTCCCAAATTATGTAATGATTGATAAAACATTTTATATCTTTCATGTTGCCTTATGTGCTTAATCTATTTGGTTTCCTATTTTTAGCATTTTTTTTTAGCAGAATAATGTTCATTTTATTTTCATATTGATGAACATGGATCTTTCCAAGATCCAAGAAATCAGAATTAGTGTTGATTTTTACTGAACAACTTGCTTTTTCTTTGCAATTAACCTTTTTTTTTAATCCAGAAGGCATAAATAATGCCTGCTTTTGCTTACCTCTTTGGGTTACTGGATTGCTGAAATAATCTATATATAACATTTTTAAAACCATAAATTTTTAAAGTATCACTAATATCTTAAGGAAATATTAATATAAAATAATTTAACATATTAAAAACTAACAAATTTATTCTGTTCTACAGCTTGAAAATATCTTTTATTACTAAATAATGTATATAATCAAGCAGAGGTTTCTATACTAAGTTTTAAGCTTTTAGGATTTTTTTGGTAGTTTTAGCTTTACAGGAAAGTTAAGCAGAAAAGAAACAGGGAAGTTAAGCAGTAGAAAGGAACAGCTGAGTTTCCCTGTACTTCTTACTTTCCCCCCTACCACCTACCAAGTGATAACCCACCTATTATCAGCATCTTGCATTAGAGTGGTATATTTGCTACAATTGATGAGCCAAAACCAATACATTATTAACTGTGTGTCCCATAGTTTACATTAGGGATCACTCTTTGATTATACATTCCATAGGTTTTGACAAATACATACTGGCTATATATATATATATATATATATATATATATATATATATATATATATATATATATCCATCATTATAGTATCATACAGAATAGTTTCCCTGTTCTAATGCCCTTGCTCTATATTTTATATCTTTCATTTTATTTTTTTTGGCTTTCTCTGTCCAACTTTTCTATGTGTTCTTTTCATTCTTAATTTTTGTTTGATCGAGTTAGTATTCATTCCATTTGTCACTTTGTTAATTGGAAACTGTACCGTATATTTTCATTATTTCCGTATTTTTTTCTAGGTCCTCATGTTGTGATACATTACTATTTGACTAAAAGAAAATAATATTACTGTTTATTGAGTGCATACTCTGTGCCTGTTCTAAGTGTTAATAATATTATCTACCAATTATAATAGTCTGTTATCTAATTACTTCTTATGGCAATCCTATAAGGCAGGCATAACTGTCATATCCAACTACTGAGGAATCGAGGCACTTATCAAATGTTACACAGGTAAGAGATGAATCCAGGTAGCTAGCCAAAGCTTTGAAACTCTAAATTATATACTGACTCTCACTGACTTAATTATTTACCTCAGAAAATCATTCTATTACATCATTCTTTCTTTCTACTTCAATAAGATAGTATTTTTAAAATATTTTCACTTCTTCCTCCTTTATCTTCCCTGCCTCTCTCAGGAGACCTATGAAATGCTTTTATACTTTATTTTGCCCACCATCTATTCTTAGATTTTGCTGAGATAATTTAGTATTTTTAGTTCTAAAATAGTATTCTTACCAATGCTTTTCTCCATCATTAAATTAAAGTGAGATGTCATTTTTCCTAGTAAAAATAAAATTAAGTATATTATTCAGTGTTGTCAAAGCTGTATATCACACAGGTGTAAATTGGTATGATATTTCTGTGAAGCAGTTCAGTGTTAGATATAAAGAATATTTATATGTGAATACCTATTTATCTATTAATCCCACTTTAGGCATATTGTAAAGTAATATTCATAAATGAGGACATAAATTCAAATGAAAACATGCTTATCTCAGCACTAATTGTTAAAAATGAAATTTACCTGAAATTCAATCAAGAGCTGAATGGCTTAAGTCCCCATGCATCCTTCTAAAGGAATTTTGCCTTCCCATTAAACATAACCTGTAAAGACTTAAATCACACTAGAATATTCATAAAATATAACATTAAGAAAATATGAATACACACCTACATTGTATATATAAACATCAAAATAGTTCTGTCTGAACTTGCGGATAATCAGTAATTTAAAAATCATTTTACTTTGGTGTATGCCAAAAATGTTACAGTGATTATATATTACATTATAATCAGACATCCCTGATCTCTTACCCTTTTATTCTTTTAAAGTGTTTTATTCTTTACACGAAAATGAGATTTAATACTGAGTCAACTAAACCCATACTGCCCTCTATAGGATTTTGTCTGATCAAAAACTGCATTTTATTTTTTAAAAGAGTGTCCCAGAGAACGCACAGTTGTATTTATTTAAGTAAAAGAAAATTATGTGTAAGTGTTTATGTGAAATGAGTATATTTTAAACAGCCAAGATAGTCATTTGGGGCAATGAATCAGTTTCATTGACCCAATAATATTGAACTTACTACAATTTAATATAGAACACAGGCCTGGGAGAAGTGAAACCTGAAGTTCACAGGAAAAATAAAAAACATTTGTGATTAAAACCAATTTATTTTTTAAAGCATTGATTTAAATGTGACTAATCAATACTTTTGAGAAATAAATGAAAAATAAAAGCATTAATTGTAGACGAATTTGCTATTCACTAAGCAAAAGCTATCTACGTGTGTTCTTTGCCCTATGTGCAGCCCTTGGTAGAAACATAGATTCATTTAAAACCAGAGATGGAAGGAATATTTGAGATCTTTAGTCTATTTCTCTCATTTTATTGACAGAAGAACTAAGTTTCAGAGAGAACAGGGAACTTTTTCAGGCTCACCCTTGAGACCCTAGCCGAGATCTTTGTTTGGTCTGTTTCTCCAGATTTCTAAGCCAGTACAATTTTTCCCTTACACAGATTTTTTTTTTCTGTTTTTAGGTTATAGAATGCCTGCCTGTTTGTTTCCATGTCTGTTTACATCAGGCTTTTCCCGAATTCTCTTTTCTTCTTCTTCACTGAAGATCCCCTTTCCTTCCGCTTTCCCTTCAGTTTTGCTGCAAACTCACATAGCTGTTAGATTATTGAATTTCAAGAACCCACTTGAGGTGTTCTATGGTATAAAAATGATATTCAGATCTCTTTCTGTTCATACTTTAGATGTACTCTATCTGTGGACTAGATCACACAAAATTTGCCTGCACCTAGATATTGAATTAAATCTACCAAAACAGATTTTAGAGAGAATTTGGACTTTGACGTCAGACTGTTGCTTAAATTACAGCTTTGTCTCCTACTAGAAGTGAGAGTATGAGAAAATCATTAATTCCTTTAAGCTTCAATTACTTTATCTGTAAATTAAATACATTACCACATAGCTTCGCATGATTCTCGTGAGGATAAATGAAATAACATACTTAAAGATCCCAGTGCACAGTCCCTGCCATTTAGTAGGCACTAAATACATAGCTTCAAAATCCATCAAATATTTAATGAGACTTCAGAATTCATCTATTATACATTAATCCTATCAACAATTTAATTATATACTTCATGATAAACAAAAATATCTTCACCTACTCTGTGTGTTGCCTTTGCACACCTATTAGTATTTTTTGATGTCCTAAAATTCTGAGTTTTAAAATAGCTCAATTGATCAATATTTCTGTTATGGTAATGCTTTTTGTGTCCTATCTTTAAAATCTTTGGCTGCCCCAAGATCATAAAGATTGTCTTCTATCTTTTCTACTGAAGATTTTGTTTTACATTATACATTCACATCTGCAGTCTATCTGATATAATGTTGATATCATGTCAGGTAGAGGTTAAGATTCATCTTTCTCCACAAAGATATATCCAATTGATCTAGCATACTTATTCAAATAATTGTTCTTTTTCTCCACTGCACTGCAGTGTTACTATTGTCATAAATCATAAATCAGTTGGTCATATATTTGAGTCTACTTTTTATTTCCTATTCTGCTCAATTCATCCTCTTTTGTTTGTTTGCTCTAACATCATACTGTCTTAATCATTATAATTTTATATTAAGTATTGAAATATTACTGCTTTGTTCTTCAAAAGACTGAGCTATTATTTGCCATTTGCATCTTCAATGATATCTTGTCAATTTTTACTAAAGCCTACTGGTGTTTTGTTTGGGATTATATTGAATTCAGGAGAATTATTACCCTAATAACAATGAGTCTTATAAATATGAACATAGTGCATCCAAATGCAAAATTATTAACAAAATAAATATCCTTGGAGACAGAAAGGATATTCAGATCCAATGTCCAGAGAAAGGATAGGGATTAGAACTTCAGTAGAAAAAGGGACTAATTGGTGATAAAAAGGTATAGAAGATTGATGGGACATATCTTTTGATAGAAAATTGAAGAAGTACCTACTTGATAATTTCTATTTTCTCTATAAAGAAGGAGATAATAATCCATTTTCTCTATAAGGGAGGAGCAACAGGGATACAGGCTTGTAGACAGTTATGCAGGTTAGAAATTGCCACAGAAGAGAAACAAAGAGGGAACTGACCATCAGCATCAAGGGTTCAGATAAAGAGAAAGACTATGGATGTGCAGTAAATAAATGATGTGAACAGCAGCATAGTGGCAGAGGCACACTCAAAGGATGTTTGGGTTGGTCTGTATTTGTGGGCTTGTTGAAAAGTTTTATAGCCACAATGTAGTGACAGATTTGAACATCTTGATAAAGGGGCGGTAGAAGTTTGGATCATAAAGGAAGAATATCTCCAGAGGATTGGAAGAATTAGAACAGAAATTAGGTACCTTACTGAAGTCAGAGAGCAGCATAGTGAGAATAAATAAGCAGAGTACTGGAAGGATAGTGGATCATTGTCAGATAATGGGACAAAGTAGAGTTATGAAAGATGTCCCAAAGCTGCATCAGTGTATTTTGATCTCTTCCCCTAGAATACAGTGCAGAACTTACTCTATCCATCCTTTTGGAGTACTCATTTGTAGACTTATTTGCTGGACTTGGGTCCTGCTTATAAATAACTGAATGCTATTCAGGATCATGACTGGGGGAAGAAAGGGAAGTTGTGACAAAGGATGAAAACTATCAATTATATTTGATAAAATTAGAAATTTTATAACATGCCTTAGAGATTATCTGGTTACACCACTGTTTTAAAAAAGAGGAAGCTGGAATCTTGAAGGAAATACCATTTGCTATAAGGTTAGAATAGCAATTGGAACTTAGATCTCCTTCTGTGTCTCGTCTTCTACCAGCATGCAACCCTCATACTTTCCATGTACTGCGCTAGTAGATATCCTATTTTTTGAAGTAAGGTAGAGTTGTTCACTGGTTGGAAAATGTTTGCAACATTTTATTTAAATGGTATTTCCATTATATTTATAGAACTTTCCTAAGTATAGCTCTGTAAGACTACTTAAATGTTTTACATTTTTAAAAAAAGGAATAATACAATATTGCATATGCTGTCTTAAGCACAGCAACTTGCTGAAAGATATGATGGGGAAGCATTGCTGTGAATTCTGTGATTATCTGTTTCTCACAGTGGTGGTCCAAGAGCACTGCTGCACTAATGAAAGTTCTGGTAGAAATAAATGAGACACCGCTTGTAAAAGTACTAAGGACAGTGCGCGGACAAGTTTGGCTCTCCATATAGTTTAGCTTATTTGGTATTTACCTCCATTTATGACAATGATGGTGAAGCTGAAACTGAGGAAGAGAATGAAATTCCTATGAAGTCTTTTTTCTTAATTTTTAAAAGGAACTTCACAACAATTTCATGGAAGTGAGAATGACTATAGGTAGATTCAATAGAAGCATCCACATTTTATCTCCAAGTCCCTACCATTCTTATTTGGCACAGAATGCTCAATCAATGAGTAAACAAGCCATTCTTGAGGAGTTTTATTGTTCCATCCCATGAAATATATCATAGAGATGCAGGAATTCTCATGCACTTACATGCTATTCCCCAAGCATATCTAACTTTCTCATCCACTTACATGCTATTCCCCAAGCATATCTGACTTTCTTAATTCAATGCTCACACAGTTCTCTGTGAAAGCTTCTTCTCTGAAACATTTTAATCTCTTGGTCAGATTCCCACTTAGGGTTCACTCACCTTCTACACCTGTATCACAGGTCAGGATGAACTCATGTCTCAGGCACCCTTAGTACCCGGCAATGTGTGTTTGGGGAACACGTGTCCTGAGGGCTCCAGCACCACTCTCCGTAACTGCTCAGACAGAGGAGAGGCTGAGAACTGGAAGGTACCAGACACAATATTTTCCTTTTTGAACTTTTGTGTTTTCACCACCAGCTTATGAGCTCCCTGATGCCCATCTCTACCCCTAAAGCACACTCCACATTCAATACTCAGTGAAAAGAAACAGTTTGAATATTTTTGACAAACTAAATCTTAGCAATATTGTGCAGACAAAATCATATACCTAAAGATAAGTGACTTAGCTGACTGAAACTGATATCTTCAGAGGTAGTTTTTGGAGTATTTCTCCAGAAAGACCTTGCCCTTTATGCATTTTGAGGGAATGATAAGGAGACCAAAAGTTGCACATCCTAGTTAAGGATAATACATCATGACTGTTTATAACTAACAGTACAACCGCCAGTCCATTATCATGAACTGGAGTGGGGCAGGATGTCAAGGTTTACTGTCCTGTTATGACATTTTCATGTTCTGCTTAATCAGTAAACTCTGTTGAAACAGGTGACAAGAATAAAAGAATATTTGTTAAGTGACAATTTTCATTAAGTAGGAAATTAGTAGCTACACTTCATTAGTGATCTTATCTTCAGAACCAAAAATAAAATCCATATTTTTGCATATGCTTATTTTAAGACTATTTCCAATCACCTATCCATAAACTCTCAAATATCATAAATCTTAACCCATATCCCCATCCCCCAGTGTCTGAGTTCCTGCTCACTAAATAGAGAACTAAGACTCCCTAGCCTTTTGTGGGAACCTTGTATTTTTTCTCCTTTACCCCAATAACCCTTCTTTCATCTCTATGTCCTTCCCATATTAAAAATCCCCCATTTTCTAGACTTCTTGCTTTTATTCTACCCAGGGCCTGCTTGGCCCAAATCCAAGTTCACAGGGTAGAATAGATGTTTCCCAGTTCAGAAAAGACCTGCATTCTACTACTTTCATATACAACTGAATTTCATTGTGACCTTGGACAATGCATTTTCTTTCTGGACGTTTAGTTTACTATCTATAAACAAACGGGTATAGAGGTTGATGATCTCCATGGTCCCCTTGAGCCGGTTTAGAGGGGAAACTGTCTCAGATCCTTTGCCAGTGAGTTGTTGCATCCTTCAGACGCTAGAGGGGGCCCCCTGAAGACTTTTCTGATACACCCAGATAGAAGTAGAGGATGAGTGTCCCTCGATGACAATCCACATTCTGATTGAGAAATGTGTTTCCACTTTTTACTTTAAAATAAATTTGAAATATGTGTTGTAGCAATCGTAACACCCTGTATTAATATGAATTTCTAACATGAGGCTATTTTAATTTGCTTTAAATACCAACCAGGTCTAGACTGTTCTTTATTTTATCTTTAAATTTATGAAAATATGGGGATGCACTTTTAGACATCAGTGGAAAAGAAGTACAGTCATAAGAGTGGGATTCTGAAAGCTGTTATTCAAACTAAAATACATTTTTGCTTGATATTGTAAAGGGAAAGCCATGTGACCCTGTATACTTATTAAAGAGCATACTATGAAAAGTAAAGAAATGATATTTGATAAATCCCATTTAAAAATAAAAACATTATGAGATCATTTTTTAAATTTTAATAAAAACAGATTTGGGAAGTCTGTGAAGAACAAATAAAGATCTACTTATCATCCTGTGGATAATATAGGTGAGATGAGAAGTTAATTTGCATTTGTATTTTTTTTAATTAAGAAACAGTCTAACATATCTTTAGATCAAGAAGAGCTGACATTCCTGATTCTTAACTCCTTTTTTAGACTATCTTTTTATTCTCTTGGGTTCTGTTATATTTTGTATCTTATATTCTTGTATCAATTATATCTTAGGTGTTGAGATTTTCTTCTCTTTAAGGCTTGAAACTCTATAAAGGTCTTCAATCTGAGATCTTATGGCTTCATTATGAGGAATTCTCAGTAATGTATAAGATCACCTACTATACTTTATTTTCTTTCACTTCTAGTATTCCTACTATGGAAACTATTAATAAGTGTCTGTCTTCTTCCATTTCTTTAGTAGTCTGTATCCATTCTCTTACTCACCCAATTCTTCCAATTTTTTATCTGAGCTCTCATGTTTTTGACAACCAGTAACCTCAAGCTACTCTTACTTGTTGTCTTCCAATATCCTCCATTGTATTTCCAAAAATATTTCTATCCATGTTTTAAATATTTGTTTTCTCTCTTCCATTAGCTCCATACTCTGTAGTGTCGGATGTTCTATTTGTTATCTCCCTGAATGTTTACACTCCTCAGAAGGCACATGGATTTTTACTGAACTCACTAGCATTCACATGAGACCATCAGATGCCTTTTGTGACTATGATACTTCAAGGTTGGGATAGACATGGTTATGTTCCATTTATCAAGTGTGACTCCGCATTTGTTCTCTTTCTCTGTCTTTTCTGATCTTTCGAAGTTTTGATGTAGGAACATAAGTCAGAACCCCAAATTTTGATAATGCTTGTATAAACATGACATGTGATAATATTTCATTTCCTATTCAAGTATAGAAATTACAAAGTATGTTAACATTTAATATTTTCTCTCTCCATCTCTAACTCTTGCTCCCACTGGCAAAATGTTGGTCCTTTAGTTTGGAACACTATTTTTTTTTTCTGAAATCTCTAAAGCCCTTTATTAGAAAAATAGATATATTTAATGGAGTTATTGATTAATACAAATATGACAAAGAGATTCTAGAAGGAAAATTGCTATGTATTTTTTATTAATCAAATTTAACTACATAATGTCTGTGTGAAAAAATATAGATTGGGTATGAGAACACTATAAGGAAATTGAAAAGATCTGGATTTATATCCTGGATGTGGTTTTTATTAATGCTTTGACCCCGGTTAAGTTCCAAAAACTCAGAACTTCAGGTTTTAAATTTATAATATATGAATAATAATTTGATTCTTCTCCTCCAAGTTTACTTGCTAAATGAGTGTTCACATATACAAAAAAAAATATGCCAGTGAGGAAAGTGTGTGTGTGTGTGTGTGTGTGTGTGTTAATTTGGGTGTTAATTATCACCTGAAAATCCTCAATGGGGTTCCTCTGGTAAAATAAGATAAAGTAATGTACATAAATTTGGGTGTCAAAGTGAGACTACTTTTAATCTCAAATGGCTAGTTGTGTGTCACGAAGTTCATTCATTCAACTAGTCATGTAATTCGTTATAGCTGCTCTACCTCATCTTGTAGCCCAGACAGACAGAACACAGAGAGTGAATGTAGGACCCGCCTTGTAAGAGTAGACCTGAAAGCTGTGTGACATGGCAGTAGGAAGCACAAAGATTGCAGCAGCTACGTTCAAGAACTAAAAGAGAAAGCAAGGCATTGCCTGCTTCTTACAAAACAGAAACGCTACCCACCAGCAAAACCTGAGCCAGTCTCTGACTTCTGCTCAGGACAGTCAGTGACCTCTGGGCAGAAGCCAGAAAGGGAGAGAAAAGGAGCGAAGAAAGAAGTTGTAACTGTGGACAGAAGTGTCCTTCTCCATGGGGTAAGGCAAATATATGAAAGAATTTTTTTTTAGCTACCACAACAGTGACAACTAAATGAAACAATGTGAACTGCTGGGCAAACTAGAAATTGCTAAACAAAATTGAGAGGTTTACTCTCTTATTAAAGGAAGCATTTATTTGTTTAAGCCATTTTGTGCACCACATGGAAACTACACATTTTTTTAAAGTTGCTTTGTATAAAGATGCTTATCACTATTGTTGAAGCATGTAGGTAGCAATAATAGAAAGACTGAGATTTTTGCTAGTATTATTCATAATACTAGTGAAGACTTCAGTTTGGAAATCACAGGTTTATAATTCAATCTCCTATAATATATATTTGTAATAATATAGTTTTTATTCTTAACTTTGTTGTTAATGACACCTCTTTGTTCATGATCCCCCTTTTCTCAAAATACTCCATTCTCTTGCCTACTATGATAGATACACACCCCTCTTCCTCTTTCCTCTGTCTGTGGCTTCAGATTCTCCATAGCAGTTCCTCCTCCTCTAGCCAATACTGGAATTGCTCAAACTTTCAGTCTTGTCCCTTTTCTTATTCTACAAATTTTTCCTGAGCAAACTGATCCTCTGCTGTGGTTTCAATGACTTTCTACACCTTGATAACTTCAAAATGTATGCTCTTCTTTGGGTCACAAGGTCTGATGGTTAATTACACTCTTATTTTCTCCTGCTTGATATCTCACAGGCAACACAGGCAATGCAACTTTCCAAAACTGAACCCAAATTCGCTGTCATCCCCAAGCTTCCCATCTCAGTAAATGGTGACACCATCCATCCTGTCATTCAAGTCAGAATCTATCATGGAAGTCACATTGGACTCCTCCCTCATTCCCCTGTTCTACAGTCAGTCAGTCAGTCAGTCACAAGTCCATAACCTAAATGCCTTTCCTAATACCTAATTCTTTCCATCCCCCTTCTTTCCCCCACTACCATAGTACAGGCTTCTGTCATTTTTTTGTCTTGGACTATTAACAATAGTAAAACATCACTCTTTAGCCTTTTTGAACTCAAAGATTAGTTAGAAATCTCTAAAATGTACTGGCTCCTAAATAGAAACCAATAATATAAAACAAAGCCAATACAGCTGAAAAAATTAAAGGTCCCTGTCTACATGTCTAAATAATAAATGAGATAAAGAGAAAGATCACCATGAATATGAAAAATGTTTACAACTACATAAAATAAAATTATGTGCAAAAAGCTTGGCTTTTGTGTGAAATATTTAGAAGGTGATTCATAAGCTTACATAACAATATTGAGAAACAAGAAAAAATCAAATATTAACTTCTTAATCAAAAAACTAGTATACAACAGAATTTTAAAAGTAGAAGAAAGGAAATGATAAAGAAGTAACAGATTTTGAAGCAGAGCTGAAAAAATAAGGAGTTAATGAACAAACTCAATATAATTTTTTGAAAGAAACTAATCCAGTAGATATAATAGGTCCCTGATTATAGAAAGGGAGGTTTAAATATTAGAAACAAGAAGGAACTATAAGTTTGGACACAGTTGAGATTTTTTTTCAAAATCATAGCATACTATAAATTTATTCATGTAAATATTTTTGGAAACATAGAAATAATTATCACTCTTTTAGAAATATGAATTAACAAAATGACTCGAGAGAATAGCTTAAATTATTTAATAATTTCTAAAGAAATTAAATTCCTAGTCAAAAATCTCCTTCCAATAAATGCACGGGGCTCAGGTAGTTTTATAAAGTGAGTTTTTAATCAAACTTCCAAAGAACTGATAATCTCAAATCACTTGCAAATAGTTTCAGAGGAGACAAAAAGAGACATACCCCAGTTCATTTTATGAAGCTAGTATAAACTCCTTATCAAAATATGAACAAGAACAGCATAAGAAAGGGGAATTATTGATCAATTCCTCCTTATAAGCATAATGTAAATGCCTAAACAATGCATTATAAAATATTGCCTCTTTTTGCTTACCACTGCTCCATATTGTTTGACATCTTCCCTCTGGTGCTTGAGAAATGAAATTTGAAAGATGCTAGTGATGTCTAATTGTATTTAGCTGAATATTCTTTATATTTGACCTCTACGCTCCACAAGATGTTTTTACCTTTTCTTGATTTTTAGGATTCCATTAGATCTTGGAGGTTCTGTTATCAGACTCTTTTCTTAACAGTCTTCCTATGTTCTCATTCTTAACTTCTTCCCTTCTGCCCTCTCACTCTGGGAGTTAACCTTTCAGACCTGACCTAATCCTCTTCTGATGTATATCCACTCCCTTGAAGAGCACACTCATTTGTGTGTGTCTAGTAATCCTACCAGTTTCATGATAGGATTCATCTCCCAAGCTGAAATGTTCCCCATCTGCTTGCTCATCAGAACTCTAGACATGATCAGATAATTATCTGTTGTACATATTACTCCTCAAATTTAATTTGACTAAAGCTAAACTCAGTATTTTCTGTTTAAAAAACTGACTTCCAATCCCTTGTCTTCACATCACTTTTGCCACTGTCAAATTTTCTGCTACCCAGACTTGCAAATTTGGCATTATCTTCTTGAATTTCTCCTCCTTTCATTTTCTGCAGCCATCTGATTCAATCTTTAATATATCTTGTATTTGTCTCATTCTATCCAGCGCCATTTTCATTGTTCTTGACCAAATGCAAATGCTTATCACTAATATGAAACACAGCATCTTCAATAAGCCTCTTATTTTCCTCCAATCTGTACTGCTCACTGTTGCCAGATTTTTGTTAAAGCATTCTGTTCATCATATTAGACCACCAGTTTATGTTCTTTCTTGGTTCCCTATTTCTTATTGCAATAGGGCTGCAAGATTTTAAGATTCTTCAAAATAAATTCTTAAAGTATAATCAACATTATTTCCCATTTTTAGTCTGCATATCTTTTGTGTTCTATAATATAATACTTAATTAAATCAATTAAAAAATATCTCATTATAAGTTAATCACATTGAAAACTAAAATAAAGACCTCCTACTATGGAATTATAAATAATATCCATGGCAATAGAATAAATATTACATTTTTAGTTGGACATGTTTTCTTTTATTTTAAATACATACAACTTGAATATCTGGAGACTGAAAGACTGGGTTTACTGATCTATGGACTTTTTTAGCAAGTTATTTTGTTATTTGTGTGTGTGTGTGTGTGTGTGTGTGTGTGTGTGTTAATGATAATTGTAATAAAATCATTTTTTAGAATGGCAACTTGTCTTTGAAAGAAAACCTTTGGCTCTGATAGTTAATTGGTTTGTTCCACAGAGAGTAGGTGAGATGCTTGCCGAGTCTTACCTTACACTACCATAAAAGGGTTTATTAAGAAAATTGCCTGTAACTTGTACCAATCTGTGGTTCCTGCATTTTTCCCTTTGGCTTGTGTTTCTAATTCCCTGGTCTCAAACCACATCAGTTGTTTCTTAATTCACTTTAAGCCACATATCATCATGACAATGTCTGTTACTCAAGACCCTTAGTCCTTTGTCAACCTCAATGGTTATTTAATATAATAGCAGAGATTATGTGATTGACAATGAAATTAGATCTCAAGCTGATACTTAAAACAGTGGCCTCTCTTTGGTAGGTATCTAGATCTTGAGATTGTTTGACCCCTGTTCTTTACATTGTCTAAAATTCCTAGATTATTTCATAAGAGGATTTCCTGATAACATTACAACATGTAAATCACAATATTAGCATTGCTTAAAACAATGAAGTGGCTTTTCATTTGTAATTATTTTTGATGGAAAATTTTAATCTTATTCTCTAAATTGAAATTTGCTATCTTCTACATAGTGATATCCACATTTTTCATCTCACTAGTATTGTTTGTAAAAGCATTGTTTTTTACACAATTACATTCTGACAATTTTATAGCAGTGTTTTTAAGAGTATACATTAAGAATACATAATTCTGCTTAACTAATATTTTTCCTCACAATTTATATAATTATATTAATTTATATAAAATTTAAATGAAGTTCTATAATATTTAAGTTATAGAATATAATATGGTAATAATATAGTATTTAACTTACAGGAAAAAGTGTACCCTTAACTATTTTCAGGTTTAGAAATGTATTCCCCATACTCTTGAAAGCTTCAAAACAAGAAACAATATTGCCAAATTTTGGCTTGTAAAAAATTCAGGATCACATATATGCCCTTTAGTATTAACTTTTAATCCTTTAAGCCAAGTTATATTGACAAATTTATTGGAGGATCTACATAAAAAATTTTGTTTAAAGCAGTTTAATTCACCAGTGATTCTCATTTAAATAAATTTAATGAAAACGTAGATTTTTTCAAAATATTCGAGATTTCTTCCTTAGTTAATGGGGGGAACAAAAAGGTTTCACAATTCTCATTGTCCTAGAACTTCTTGAAAAACGTTGCCAACTCTTTCCCGTAAAGAAAACCACACACTCAAACATTCATAGGCTCAAAGAGGAGATTGCAAGTTTAATTTTGTATATAGCATTCTTACCTTGAGATGAGATTTCTTAGCCAGCATCGTACACTGCTGTTTCTAACATTAATTTCTCATTGCCTGGTAACCTCACTACTACCTAAAAATGTGTTCCACTGGCTCATAAACAATTATATCATCAATCCCCTCTGTGTGTAACAAGAGACCTTAACCACAGAACTGGGAAATAAAAGGAAGAATTGTGCCAGAAGTAACAACGGTGCCAGAAACCTGCTTTGCAGTGATTGGCTAAATAGGGCCAACCAGTTGAGTTTCATTCATCAGACCTGTTGAGTTAACCTACAAGCATTTTTTTTTTTTCATTTTCTCTATTTTTCTTTTCTGGGGTCTCCTTTGATTTCATGCTGGCTTTTTAAATTGAGGATAAAGTTAATTCACTTAACAATGCCACAGCTGGAATTAAGTATGCCTCTTCTCCTAGGGCTGAGGGGAGGGGCCGGGGCTGGTTGATGGCGTCTTATTGGATGCCCAACACCCTTGAGGGCTGTTGCTGAATCAGTGGTGCCTCTAGCGACAGACAAGAAGTTAACTAATTATGAACATATGGTTAGGCAGACACCTTGTTAGCTTGCTGCTGCGTAGGTGTTTGGAAGGAGGTGAAGGGGAAAGTTTGAGGTAGAAGGTGTGGTTAAAAGTCCCACTGATACGCCTGGGGGAGATTTGATTGATCCTAATCTATTCTTTTTGTCAGGAATCAGCATGCTTCTGGCAGCAACAGCTTGGTAATAACAGAGATTTGTGGCCCTTAAGCTCTTGTGGTGATAGCAGGCACACGACCAGTCAACTGGCTCCTTACAAGGCCCTCATTTAATTGGCCACAATGGTGGGAAGGGAAATGAGATGTTAGGTCAAGGTACAGCACATGGCCTACCTGAAATGGGTCACAATGATCTGAGGCACAGATGTCATCTTTTATTGGTGTGATTGCCATCAGAGGAATAAGTGAAGCCTTGAGAAAACGGCTGCGGGATAGCCTTTAGTAAGAGCCATGCAAGTACACTCTACTTCAATTACATTGAGAAAAAGGCAGCTGTATAAAGGATGGAAAGGAGAGGTAATAGTCTGGGTAGTGACTGCATCCAGTGAAGAATAAAGCAGATATTCTATTTTATAGAAAGAAAGGTTTCTTAGGAAATTAATAGTGGATAGTTTGAAATATCCTTTGAATTTTGTGTCTGTCAGAAAAATTAGAAAATCTCACACACCCCTGATATTCAATTGCATAGCTGTAGATATTTTTCCATCGACCACGAATTTGTATAGAGTACTTGTACTTGGCACTCATGACTTGTATAGACAGAAATGTTTAGGACACTGTAGTCTGTGTAACATAAGCTTCCACTCAAAATCAGCCACAGTCAGTGGGGATATCATTGGTTTTTGTTCAGTGACTTCTAGATCTTTTGTCTAGGTTTCACCAACTTAATCTAAAACTCTAAATTTTCTGGAAACCAAAAATATTACTCCATAATGTCTACAGAAGACTAATTTTGGTACCAGGGGACATTTGCTCTTGAAAGGTTTGCTAAATGCTTTCAAATCCTTTACGGACTGATTTTCTTATGTTAATTACTCAGGATGGTATATGTAATACAGGTATTTTACAGATCATTTAAAGTAGTATGGTGTTTATATAAAAGTGAGTATATAGTCTCCTTTAGTAGAAGTTCACTAACAAGTTTACAATGTTTATTAGCGAACTCATAATGGAAAGAGTGTTACAGATATAACCAAGTAAACTAACCTCTATCTTCTGCAATTTCACAGAATATACATAAACAGTGTGTGTGAGTGAACGTGTATATGTGAATACAGTTATTGTTTGTTTTTCTGAGAATTCTTTGTACTTTAAATTTAATTACAGGTCATTTTTAAAAACCCAAAACCCTATATCATGCTGAAAATAGACCCAGAAGGATCTTGGAGTAAGAAAGACAAGAAGTGGGCAGTATAAAGCAAGGGATCTGTAGTTAAGACAGTTTGGGGCCGGGCTCTAACACTTAGCAGCAATGTGACCTTGGGAAAATAGCTAACTTCTTTAAATCAAGGTTTTCTCATCTAAAGTAGGACCTGACCTACCTGAACTATGAAGGAGGTTAGTGTAAGGATGAATTGAGTTAATGTACATAAAGGTTTTAGCGTCAGGCCTGGCACAATTTTGTGCTAAATATGTGTTTGCTAAAAATGAGACATGAAGGGACATATGTTATTCTCATATAATTCTAATGTCCTTCTGTGGCTGATACTTCAGGATATTTCACAGAAACAGTAAATCCAAACCAAGAAGTTGACAATCTATCAAGTGTAAAAATAGAACTTATTTAGGTCATTAGGTAAAGAAACCACACACAGCAAAAGAGTTCAATAGGGTCTATTTAGCAAAGCAAAGGTTGCTCCAGCCAGAATACCTGCCTGCCCCATACAAAGAGGTGGGGAGGTGGGGAGCTCACACAGCAGTGCTTTTCCCCTTAGAGCTTCTAGTTTTTGCTAACATCTGCAATGTGGCCAAAACAGCATGTCTTTTCATCAGAGACTACCTGTGTTGCAGGTCTCATAAGGGGGCTGGTGCCACTTGGTCATGGTGCCCTGAACACAGTGGATGTTACATATTTACTCATGAAAAGAATCTTATTTTCTAGCCTCTTCATTTAAGCTGATGGAAGATTATTGAGCAGATCAATGACAAGATCAGACCTGAAAGAGTCCTAATTCTAGTATTGAACTGTCATTAAATCCACATCTTTTTTTGTTGTTGTTTATTTTGTCATGAATTGTGAGCTAAGCGTGACTGCAATGTATTATTTTAATGCCTAGATACATAATTTGGTTCACTTTTTCTTGTTTACATAAACATCCATCACTCACCTACATCCTAGTAGTTTGCTTCAGTGTTTGAGCTTTTCTATTAAGCCATTTCAATCATTAAGATAGTTTATTGTAGAGGGGAAATATCTACTAGTAACTTGTATAGCTAAAGCTTTCTATCAATATTAGAATACCTGTGTTTTTTCTATGGAATTGTGTGTAGCACTTGGATTATATATTTTATATGTAACAGACAAATTAAAAAGTACCCTTTTCTGAGTATTGTCTTATGTATTTTTATATTTTTATTTGTCAGGAAAAACTTGAAGCATTAAGATTTTACCAGGATTTACTTTGAACTAGAAGTGGGAATTTTAGGACCAAATAACGTTTGCCCCAAAGGACATTTAGACCAACAATATATTTTATTTATTTTATGTTCACAGTAGGGAACCAGGCTATTAAGAGTAAGACTTGCTCAAATTCACACCAGGTCAGACTTGCTCAAATTCACACCCAGATGTCTATCTGTCATATGTTTCTTATATGAAATGTTCTATATGTATTGTTATATGAAATGTTCTATATGTATTGTTGAAAGTATTGCATAGAAATATGCAATATTCTTATAAAATAAAAAATAATCAAGTTGTTTTGCAATGTACAGACAAAGAGCCTAACCTTACTTGGGAATTGTTTTGTTGTTTTAATGCTTAACATAAAAAATCTTTCTTAACCCAAACTTCCTATACTTACCAATTGTCTCAGAATTCCAAGAATTCATAGTTAATAGAATTTTTTATTAAATTGGGGACTAAACAGAGTTAAGATCCTAATACTAAATTTCATAGGATATTTAAATGAATGAAGTCTTTCTCAGTAAAATTTTACCAGAATTCACAAAAATTATTATCTTTGTTAAAGTAGACAATGAACACCATATCTACTTGCAACCACAGCATTTTATACCTTAGAAATTATCTAGGCTAGCAATAGCTTTAAACCCCTTTTTGAGGGAGCTTGGGATGAAACCTTGAACAGGTAGCCAGGAACATGGAGATAACTGAGCAGGAAGGGATTTGAGCTTCTCCACCCACATTCCAAAGGCCGTGAGGTGTTTTAAAAATATGTTCACAGCTCTGACTTCTTTCTTCAAGAAACAGGGCTTATTGTCTCTCCCCTTGAGCAAGGGCAGACTTAGTGACTCCCTTGGAACAAACAGACCACCCAAAAATGACCACGTAGGTCACTTTAAGGCCATTTCATGAAACGCATTGTGGCTTCTGCCTTGCCACCTCTCTGGGATCACTTGGTGTGGAGGAAGTTTGCTGCCATGCCACGAGGACCCTCAGGCAGCCTTGCGGAGAGGCCCATGTGATGAAAATAATTGAGGCCTCTGGCAACAGCCCTGTGGAAGCAGTCAAGTTTTAAGATGAAAAACAACATGTTCAAAAGTAGGGCCCCAGGTACCACAGCTCCACTGAATATTAATAAGCACTTCATTATAAAAGTGTCTCAGTGGTCAAATAAGATTGAGGAAGTCATAATAAGCAGGGTTAGGAAAGCTTCTTTCTTTCAGAATTTCAAACATTCTTTAGTGTGGTGTTCATATTGTAGCTCTGGGAGATTCTAGACCTAAGAGGAGCTAACAGAAACTTCTCTGCCTTAATTTGAACCCAAATCTTGGTAGTATGCTTTTCTATTCAAGTTTAAAATGTGTAGAGCCATTTTGTATAAAAGTTATCACAAATTTAGTGCCAAGACATTATTGCCAGCAGTTAAACATAAGAGCAGTTAGTCTTCCAATACAGCAGAGGGTTATACATGTGCAAGCGACAGATATAAATGGCGCTGCCATATAGCTGCTCAGTATAATACATGTGAGGATTTTTTCTGTGCTATGTACTCTCCTGCATGGTTCTGAATAGAAAAACCTATTTTACAGATCAAAAAACTAGGTATCAGAAAGGTGATTAATTGCTCCAAGTAGAGAACTGTCAAAGTGGCCCAGTGGGGGATCCAGCATTCTGTCCATTGTGCCCACACTGCCTCCAATGTGACCCTGACATATCCAACTCTGGATTTCTCAGTGTCCCCACTCACACTAGTTCCTCACAGCCTTGTGTCCAATCTCCTGCTCTCCCTTCCTCTTCCTTCAATGACTACCAATAATTCCCCGTCTTCTAAGAATCTTTTTCTAACCAATAGGTATTAATAACTTACTGCATTTAAATCATGATATTCATTATAACCAACAAGATCATTATGGAAAAACTGAGAGATGAGAAATTTCTCCATGATGACACATATTTTGAAGCTGTTGAGTTAGAACATAGAACCTGACTCTAGTGCACATGCTCTTCACCATATTTCCATGGCCTGTTGCATTCAAAGTACTTGCTCCTGCGTCTGAATGGATGTAGCTCATATATTTTCTGTAACATTTGCAGGGCCCTAACATACAGGGCCATATTTCATTTATTAATGTCATATGTGTGTCACTTTCTTTTCAAAGAAAATTATATATACATATATAGTTTCACTTTAAACATTTATATTTAAAGAAAGGGAGACATACACTTAGTTTTTTAAATATTATATATGCATTATAATATGTTGTTTTTTAACTACATTATATAGATTTATTAAGGAGTAATAATCATACCTTGAGGAGATACAAATGCCTGGAAAATTAAGAAAAATTGGTTGATGTGATGTGATGATGGTAGAAAAATAGTAATCAAGAGGACCAGAAAAAACACTTGGTATTTACTAAAGTGTTCATCAAATAAGTTTGATAGTTATGCTCAGGAAACAGTAAAACCTTGATTCCTTTGTAATGTGTGCATGAATCTTTATGATCTCACTCTAATTTCCATTTCAAGCCCCAGCATTCATCTCCGTCATTCAGGGGCCTCAGTGATTCTCTATCCACATTCCGTGTTCTTCAAGCCCAACCACGATCTCCTCTTTACATATAGAATGGTTTTGTTTGGTGGTGTTTGCTTGTTTTTGCTTCCCTGGAAATCTACTCATTCTTTAAAACCTAGATCTATAGTTCTTCTTTTGGCAAGAGAGCAATCACTCCTTCCTCTCTGGTCTGTATTAGTGTATTTAAATCATTGTTAGGTTCTAACTGCAAGTGCCTCCAAATGTGTCTTCAAGCAGCTTCCATCACTCAGGTGGAGGTTGACAACATTCTATAGTTATTAGGAACATGAGCCTTAAACATAGATAAAAATTGGATTCAGATTCTGACTTTGTCCCTGATTAGCCACAGGACCTTTAGTCAAGTTGTTTAACTTTTCAAGGTTTCAATCTCCTTCTACATAAAATAAAGATATTAATAATCTTACAGTGTCCTTGCAAGGATAATATGATAAAATATACAGAGTGTCACATTTTTAAGCACCTTGACTTTTGTAATATGATAATAATGATCAATATATCTTTGTATTTTAATCATTAATGCTCTGTCTGAAGCCTAGGACATGTTTAATAAGGTTTTGCAGAAAGAATATATGAAAATATAAATGCTTGTGTATCTATGTTTCCATTATCCACCAATAAGCTACATAGTATGACTATACTACATTCTTGCAGAATCAAATTAAATAGCACAAGTCTAGTAATAAATCATCTGCCATTCTGGAAACTGAAGACAATAATTAATAAATGATAGAAATTCAGTGGTGGAAGGAACATTAGAGTTTCAAAGGACTCATATCATTATGTCAGATTAGTGTTAGAACCCAAATTTCCTGATTGTCATGTCCACAGAGTATGTTTCAAGTTAGTAGGATATTCAGGTAAGACTGATGGTGAAGCGTGGCAGTGTTCCTCAGCTGTGCTTCATAGCAAAGTAAGGCTGAAGACGGCCTCTTACAGCTCAACAGCTACAGAATATTTTTAAATTAAGATAATGTCCTGATTTCTAGCCTTCTTTCTCCTATTTGCTTCTGGCACTCTTCCTCAATGAAGAGACTGGATCTAAGACAATAAATACTCTCTTGCTCTCAATTGTCTTCCATCCTAAAATTCCTTCTGAGTGAAACAAGGTATAATGAGGGATCTTGTTGCCTTGATCAAAGGATTGCTGGATGAGCCTGTCAGGGCCAGAACACCTCTGCTATGGAGCTAAATATATGTTCTCAGTTTGAAGAAGCGTATGTGGGCTCTCAGACTTCTCAGTGTTTATCCAGTACAGAGTGGTGGCTGAGAGACAGCATAAAGTGCCCAGTCTCTAGAGAGACCACTCAGGTCAAAGTCTCCCTCTACCACTCATTAGCTACAAATTCCTGGACATATTCTTAACTTTTTTCTAGATCAGTTCTTTAATTTGTGAAATGGGAATGAGAATAGCATCTAAATTATGGGCTTGTGCTGAGAATTAAGGAGTTCATTCACGTATGGTGCTTAGAGTAACTCCTCGTTTACAGTAGGAACTCAGTACACATTATGGTTTTTGTTTGAATCCATGGCTGTTTTGTTGAATAAGGATTGTTTTCATCCCAATTTTTTAATTCCTTTTGTTGTTTTTTCTGAGTTTCTAGAGAAAACAGTGGACTAAAAATGTCTTTTATAAAAAATGACATTTAAAGAGCTATGTCTCCTTTCCAAATATCTATTTTCTAAGTATTTATTTCCAAATAGCCAATATGCTGTCTCATGCCTCAAGCTTTAGTAATTCTGTATCCTTGTTCTTTAACCAGTGATTAACAGACAAGTGCAGGATTTTAATCTTACAACTGTATTCCTATATCTTCTTTATATTCGGGCTTTGTCAAAATGGAAATTTGAGCACCGAGTCAACATTCATTGGGATGAAAACATGGGAATCTGTTTGACATTGACGTGGCCAATAACAGAAGTTTTGAGAAGGAGACTTCATTTGTCATTACTTAAGTTGCAGTAATATCGTTTTAACCTCTAAATCCTCTTCATGATTTTACTTTTTAGCAATGGAAACACCATAACTAATTGTTTCCCCTCCTATGTTATTTCTCGCTCTAGAGACACATCTTAGGGACCCAGGCCCCAGTAGTCAGAGGCAGTGCAGAAAAGGTAAATAGCAGTTATTCCTGTTTGAGATATGAGCTCCTTGGAATGGGTTCTACCTTGTTCACCTTGTGATTGCTGCTGAGTAATGCAGTATCTGGTATCATGTGGCTAATTTAATGAACATTGTATAAAAGAACTTGCCTACACCTGTGTTTGAATATATATCTAACATAACTCAGCATCTCCCTTATTCTGATTAAATCATTCTGCTACTATCTATAGGAACTTTATAAAGCCATCTCCACCTTTTTCAAGACCCCAAATCTCTCCAGCCCTTTCACAGTTATCTAATGATCTCCACCTTGAAATTCATAGAAAGAATATAAATAATCATAGAGGAAATAACCAGTTTTCCTGATGCCAAACACAATTCACTTACATCTGTAGCTCCCTTATCTTTCTTTTCCTTCCTTCCATAAGAAAACAGCCCCTTTTCCTATTTAAGACTGTTACTCCCATTGTTAGATCTAATTGCATTATTACTTGGGGAAGCGTGAACTGTTGTCTCAGAAGGATTCTTCTCATGAACTTTTAAAAATGCTTTTCTCTTTCATTCAAAGAAAAATGTGGGAGAATTCTCTCAACTCCACCTCCTTCCCTACACCTTATCTATTCCCTCCCATTGTTTTAATTTGTTTTAAACTTTTGGGAGGAGTTGGGAATGGGAAATTAGTATTCAATGGATACTGAGTTTCAGTTTGGAAAGATGAGAAAAGTTATGGAGCTGTTTGGTGGCATTGCTTATATAAAAATGTAAATGTTGTTAATACCACTAAAATTTACAACTTTAAAATGATGAAAATGGTAATTTTTATGTTATATATTTTATGACAATTTAAAAAACAAGGAGAAGTTGTTTATGTTCAATGTCTCTCTTTCTTCACCTTGCACTAACTCTTAAACCTACTCCAGTCTGGCTTTTGCTTCTAGCAATCTACTGAAACAGCTCCTGCTAATGTAACAGATCAGTTCCATGTTGCTAAATTCAGTGGACTATTTTCCACCTTTATCTTAATTAACCCCTCAGGAGCAATTGTGAACTCTTTTCTTCTAACTGACATCCCTTATCCCTTGGTGTCTTGACTCCACACTGCTGGATATGGTTTTCTCCATCTCAGCCACTCCTTCTCTCTGTTACCAGCCATTTATTCCGTTTATCCGAACATCATATGTCAAGGTTTCTCAAAATCAACCCTAGACATTCTCATTTTTATTTTGTACTTTTTCCTATGTTTTCTCATCAATATCCATGGCTTCAACCAACTCTATGAAGTGCCATGCATCTGTGTAGATGTTTTTCTTAGTTCTAGATAAAACAGTATATATACTGTCTTCTTACATCTTCAATTTGTGTCTTCAAACCTTTTCAAATCCAATATACACAAAAGTGAATTCAGGCATCTGCACAGCACCTCCCCACTCCTGTTCCTGCATTCCACTCCCACCACCCAAACAGGGACCTGTTCAGCGTTTCTCACTCAGTCAGTGACACAAGCAGCCAGAAAGGCAGGAAAGTTAAAACCTTGGCAAGTCTCTCCTCCCACTTGTTTCACATATAATATCTACCACTAACTCCTTGTACTTATATCTCCATAGCACTTAAGCTATCACATCTTTTCACCTCTGTCACAACCATCACACTCACAATCACCACCCAAGCCACGGCTAACCTTAAAAATAAAGCAGCCAGTTATTCTACCAGTAAAAACGGGTTTATTCAGGATAGCAGAGAATTACAATTTGGAACACCTAAGTTATAGCAAAACCATAGGCGTGTTCATAGAACTAGAGAGAAGAACACTCTTTTACAGAGGAAGGGGCTGAGCTGGGGGGCTGTTCTAAGCAAAAGTCCATTGGAGGAAACTGGGAGTCGCATGTATTGTGTCTTCTCATTGGCTGAGTTGTGACAGTCTCTCACTGGCTGGGTCATTGCAGGAAGGCAGAAACCTCCCTTCCTCCCATTGGGTAGTAAAGTAGCTAGGACGGTGTGGCATCCCTGTGTGCCGCTGAGGTCTGAGATTTATGAGGAGTGGTGGGCATGAGAGCTTCCCCACAGGCTTCCCAACAGCATGTTAATGAGATTTCCTTAATTAATCTTCACACTACCATAATCTCTTACCTGCTGGTAGAATCAAAACTGGTCTTCCCCATATCCTTTTAGACCTTCCTCTATGTTAAACTGTGAAATTCAGCTAAAAAAAAATTTCTAGGAATGTGTATTTCATCTTATTGTTCACCCTTGTTTAGAACCATCAGATGTTTTCACATTGTTTTGAAAAAGACAGAAACACCTGAGACAATTTATCAGGCGGAACATGATCTGTGTTTTACCCACTTCTCTAGCCCTGTGGACTCTTACTCCTTCTCTCTCAATTCCAGTTACACTAACGTCAGAGACTGAGATATGACTGTTGTGACATACTCACCTGGAGGTCATTCTCAATTGTCATTCGTAGCCTACAGTTTATTGAAGCAGGTTTTTATTTATACCAAACTTAGGGGGAAGGAGAAATCTCATGGCCTGCACTATATCTGTCTGCTAGTTTTACATAGATGCTGATATGGCTGATCTTGATAACTAACTAGCCAGGTGGGAAAGACATAGAGTACAAACAGAACAAAGATAAAGCTTTTAGCAACCAGTGAGCCCTAGGTGTGAGACGAAGTTACATTGGGTACCAATAGGTATAGAACTGTAGGAAACCCATATTCATAGAAGGGAAACCTCAGCAAGCATGTACTACATGTCATGAAATATGCTTTATCTTGCTCATTTTTTTAGCAAAGGAGAAGAATTAAAAGGAAGCTGATGTGATGTATGTTACTAAACTAACATTTCAAAATTCCTGCAGAAAACTTCAGAGAATTACCCTTTCCTGAGGAATTCAAGACAGATTTCATGGAAGAGATGATATTTTATCTGAGACCTTAGGTTATACAGGAGTTTGCCAAATGGAGAAGGGCAGATAGAGTTTCAGGTAAAGGGTCTAAACAAAGATGAAGTCTAGATTTAGTCACACCTTTAGTTGGAAAAAAATAAGTCTACAAACCTGAAATTTTATATTAAAAAGAACAGTCTACCATTATATAGTACTGAAAATAACTGCAATAAAAGATTACCATTTATATTACTTATAATCTAAAATCTTGGCCCATTGGTCCCTTCAAACAGGATATGCCATTTGGGTGACTTGCATCCTGCTGAAAGCAGTATGTCTGATCTTTAAAGCACAAAGACATTGTTTAAAGAAGCCTTATGATTTTGAACAAACTGGCCCAGCAGGAGGATTTTAACCTACCCTCCCTAACAGGCACAACAGCCTGTGTTTGTAAACAGAACCTTATTGCACCAGTGAGAGCAGACACAGAACAGTGTCAGCTCATTAATTGGGTGTCAGCTCCCTGCCGGGAAGAAAGCTTAATAAGTCATCTCGTCATAAAGAACTGGAGCTCAAGGGAGGGGCAAATGGCTTAGAGAAAGGGAGAAAACTTTGTCCAGCAATAACTACGTGTATAGAAAAGCTTGAAGCCCACCTGTTGGGATAAAGAGAGGGTGGCATTTGGGAACGGATGGTTTCTCTGTATTCTGCTATTCAAAGGGAAACCTGAGTTTATGAACTTATAAATGCAGCAATTACTAGGGTATGTATTTATGTTTCCTGAGTATAATAAATTGAAATAATTCAAAACATATTTTTATATAAAGTTTATGAAATTTTTCATTTTTTTGTTGAAAATATATTCTCCTTCTTTCCCACACAAAATCTTCTACAACAAAACACATGGTAATCAATGCTTGTGTTCAAACTTAAATATGATCCTGATTGCCTACATCAAACATTGTGAAGAGGTTGAATTTGTGTTGTTTCATAGCCATCAGACATTAAAAAATTATCTAAAAATATATATTCTTAAACCTGAAAAACGTCTCCTTTCTGATTTCTTGCTTTCTAATCTATCCCAACATTCACGTAAGAAGTTAGGTCAGGTTTTCGCATAATACTGCAGGCTTACACCTGGTATTAGTTCATTATTTGATCCCCATGTCCTTCTATCTTGGGCTGTTGGTCTTATTCACTTGTGATATCTCCTACTATTGAAATTATTAGTCCATTGTTTTATGTTCCCCCAATTTCTCATTTATATTTTCTTTTGCATATTTTTTTTGCCGTGAGTTTGATTAATAAATTATATTTTAAAGTTTCTTTCTCACCTCATTGTTTTTCAGCTCCAGAAGGATCTCCACTCTTTGCTCAATGATTTCTCAACCTATGTAGCTCTTCCAGAACTTTCTCTCACATAACAAATCACCAGTTCTTCTTTCTCTCATTCTACCCCTGACCTCATACTTGTTTCAAAAGTATGTACTCTCCCCATCAGCTGCCTTCCTTGTGTCTTCAAATAAGCATTACAATTACCATTTAATTGACTTTGTTGACTTTTGCTTCCTTGGATACTTGTTTCTAATTCCCTCATTTTGCAATTGCTTTTTAAAAGTTCTCTGTGCATTGCATTCACTCTCTTTTTTTGACCTCCTTCTATCCCCACAACTCCAAAAATGAACTAATTTCCTTTTAAGCTCCTGTAATTCTTGTGAAAATCTTATTGCACTGTAGTGAAAGCATATGTTTTCTTCATTAAATGATTTCTTTTCTTCCAAGACAGGGAATGTGTTTTTCAGTTTTGTATTTTCATTGCCTATACTGTGCTTTGCAAATAGGCAGCATTTGATTAATATCTGCAGAATTCCACCTAGATCTATACTCTCCATCTTAAAAAAAAAAACTGCTCTATTGAGGTATAACTGACATATAATAAATGTGAATAAAGTATATATTTTGGTAAATTCTGAAATATGTATAAACCTATGAAACCATCACCCCAACCAAGACAGTGAACATATGTGTCACCCTCAGAAGTTTCTTCATCCTTCTTTGTAGTTTCTCACTCCTATTGCTCCTGCCCACACATTCCCTAAGCAACTGTTCATCTGTCACTATAGATTAATCTGCATATTCTAAAATTTTTATATTAATAGCATAATGGAATATTCTTTTCTGATCCAGCTTCTTTCTTCCATATTATAGTATGTTATTTTTTATTACTAAGTAGTATTCCACTAGGTAATATTCCAAGTCTATATACTATAGCATGCTTATAAGTTCATCTGTTGACAGTCATTGGAGTTGTTCTGTACACTAGATTTTATATTTTACAAGTGGAATGGCTAGGTCATATGTTAGGTGTATATTTAATGTTTTAAGAAACTACCACATTATTTCACAGAGTGGTTATACCATTTTATCTTCCCCACAGGAATGTATTAGAGTTCCAGTTACTATGTATCTTTATCAAACACTATGGTAGCATTTTAATAGGTGTTTGATGGTATGTGTTTCCTTAATTACTAATGATGACGAACATCTTTCCATGTGTTTATTCACTAGTAATGCATCTTATGCTGAACTACCTGTTCAAATGTATTGCCCACTTTTAATTCATTGTTTTATTTCTCATTTTTGAATTTAAAGTGTTCTTTATATATTCAGCATGCAAATTCTTTATCAAATATGTGACTTACAAACGTTTTCTCACTGTCAATGGATTGTCTTTTCATTTTCTTGACAATGTCTTTTGAAGAGTATAAATTCTTAACTTTAAGAAATCTATCTCATCACTTTTTCTTTTTCCTTTTATGGATCATGCCTTTGGTGCTTCATCTAAGAAAATTAACCCTGGATCACAAAGATTTTCTCATTTTTCTTTTAGAAATTTTATAATTTTAGGCTTATGATCTATTTTGAGATACTTTTTGTATATGTTATGGAATATGTCTTTAACTTTTTTGTTTTGTGTATAGATACGCAATTGTTCCAGATCCATTTGTAAAATTACTATCAGTTCTCCATTAAGTAAATGTTACAATTTTGTGAATTATCAATCATACGTATGTGTGTGGGTTTACTCTGGACTTTCTATTCTATTTGACTGACCTGTCTATCTTGGTGCCATCATTATGCTATCTTGATTATTGTTCTCAATATGATAATTCTTGAAGTCTGGTAGTATAAGTCCTCTACCTTATTCTTATTTTTTAAGTTCTTTTGGCTATTCTAAGTCCTTTGCACCTCCATATGAATTTTAAAATCAAATTATCACTTTTTACCAAAAAAAAGCCTTCTTGGATGTTGCTCTTCCAATCCATGATCTCAGTTTATCTTTCCATTTATTCAGGCTCTGTTTCTTTCACCTTCATTTTTTAAAAAACATTTTTATTGGGTAGATAATTCTAGATTTGTGGTATTTTTATTACAGCTCTTTAAAGATGTTGCTCCACTGCCTTTTGGCTTGAATTGTTTCTAACATTTTATTTGCTGTAATTCTCAACTTTTTTCTACCACATGTAATTTGCTTTTCTCCTCTTTTGGCCGCTTTTAGAATGTTTTCAATCACTGGTTTTAAGTAAGTTAATTATGAAGTGCCTTATAGTTTTTACTTTTTATTTTTATTTTGTCATGTTTCTTGTGATTAGGTCTCACTGAGCATCTTGATTCTATGGGCTTATATTATTCAACAAATTTGGCAAGTTATGTGCCATTATTTTTCAAAAAATTTGCTGCCCCATCTTCAGGTACTCCAATGTCATGTATATTAATTAGACCACTTGAAGTTGCCCCACAGGTCATGTATTCCCTGTTTATTTATTTTTAAATATTTTTCTTTTTTTCATTTTGGATAGTTTCAATTGCCATGTCTGCATATTCACTAATGTATTATTCTACAGCATTTATCATATTATTTATCCATTTCAGAATATTTTTTCTCAGACACTTTAGTTTCTATCTTTAGAAGTTCAATTTATGCCTTTTATGTATCTTCCATATTTCTGTTTAACATGATCATTCTTTTCTCTAGATCATTGTGCTTACGGAATATACCTGTAGTCACTAATTCTCTCTTCTGTGCCATTTCAGGGTCTGTTTCATTATATTGATTTTTCTCCTCCTTATGGATTTGTGTTCCCTGATTGTTTGCATGCCTGGAAATCTTGGACTGGATGTCTGAGATTATGAATTTTACCTTTTTAAGGGACTGCATTTAAACTATTTCACTTTTATAAATGCCTTTGCATTTTGGGGGGCACTGCAGTTAAGTTACTTGGGAACTGTTTGATCCTTTTGGTTCTTACTCTTAAGCTTTGAGAAACATGACCAGAGCATGTTTAGCCTAGGGCTAATTTTTCCAAAAAACTAAGGAAAAATCCTCAGAGTACTCTCCTCAAGGACCTATGAATTTAAAGGTTTTCTACTGTGATTGGTGGGGACGGGATCAGAAATTATTCTGTGCCCTATATGAATTTTAGAGATTGTTTCTCCTAATTTTTTAAAGTAGTTCTTTCTATGACCTTGGTAGCTTTCTCAAACAAATGCAGTTTAATCAATACTCAGTGCCCAGCCGAATCCTCAACGGGGTTCCTTTACTGACCTCCAGAGTTCTTACTCTATGCAGTTCTCTTTTCTCTGGGATCATGCCATATGAACTCTAGCCACCTGGACTTCTCTGGTGGCTAAGATCTATTTTCTTAATGCAGGGAGACTACCTGGCTCCACCTGGGACCCCCTTTCCTATGTTTGCCTGGTAACATTCAGACATTAAGCTAGAGCAATTGCAGGACTTCACTTCTTTTGTTTCTCATATCAGGGATTGCTGTCCTCCATTCCCTGATGTACAGATATCTTCACCCAGTGTTATACTTGTTTCAGTCATAAGGGTCTATCTGGTCCCTTTTACTCCACCTTGGCCAGAGGTGGAAATCCCCACAATGTCCTGCTCATTTTTATGAACTTTATTTATCATGTTCATTTTTTCATAAAGTTACCAATAATAATTATGTTACCATTCAGTGTTCTCAAGCTTGATGCAACAAGGCTCTATGTTTTTTTTTGTTGTTGTTTGTTTGTTTGTTTACTACGTACAAAACACCAGGCTAGTCCCTGGAAATACAACAGCAAATGAAACCAGCATGCTACCTCAGGGAACTGACATTGAGAGACTGGTATTAAATACATTTAATTATGAGTCAATGAGTGTGAAATAGCAGGCAAGAAGATGTCTTGATTTAAATCCTAGCATGACCACTTAATTACTGCATAATTTAGAGCAAGTTGCTTAACCTTTTTAAATGTATTTTTCCTCAGATGACAATGGAAATTATTATAGTACATAACAGTACATAATATACTAAAATATCATAGCATTTTATGAGGATTCAATGAGGTAATTTTTATAAAGTAGCAAACATGGCTTCTGACACAAATGATTAATAAATATTGAGATAGTATTATAAAGTATAATTAAAGAGATGTAGGAAAACATATAGTAAGTAACTCACATTTTGACAGAGTATAGACAAGCAGCAGGAATCAAAGTTTGGGAACCCCAAAGGGAAGGAAAAATTATAGAAGATAAAGTTGGAGACAAGTTTTACTTCTCTCTATCCTTACTAAGAAAATTTCCTTCCAGAATTATTCTTGACTCAGATTTTATAAAGGCTTCTTATTTACCAAGGACAAGTATTTCTTTGTAGAGCTTAACTACTCTATTTACATTTCTGACACAACAGTTACATGAAATTACGTACATAGTTTAAAATAAGGCCCATTTGGAAGGAAAATAATTGTCTAACTTCAGAACTTAGAATGATTTATGAAATGATACTACTTGATTTTGTTGGCAGGGCCATCAAACTTTATGCTCAGATCCCAGTAAAAGGTAATTGCTTTTTCAGAACTTTAGTTAGAGGTCACCATCAAGGCACTCAACTGGCATGTGCATTGTCCCCCAGTCATTTCATGAATATAATTCACTTTCTCAAAAGATGAGTCCCCATCCTGAGATCAAGAGCTGCATCTGAAATTTATTTTTGTCTCTTATAACACTAAATGCACCATTAAATATATTAAACAGAAACTTTAATATTTACCTTTAATTGGCACAACATTTCCTTACTAACCCTCATCTTCAAATATCCACATTTGGTTTAAGCAGTAGCAGCTTGAACAGCCTTCCTTTATCCTATTTAGACAGGACCTTGTCCCTCCCCAGAACACTGGCACGTTCTCTGTACCTCTGTAATCGTCTTTACACTTTACCCTGTATTTGTGTGCATGTTTTGTTGACTATTCTGCATGCTTTGTCTTCTTAAAGCAGGATAAATTAATAGTGCTCTTTCTTGTTGTCTAATTCACAAGGCTTATTCAAACACATCATTTTATTTGATTCTCATAAATTATGGTGTGGCAGTTTTATTAATTCTGTCTGAAAATTCTATTCAAAATTCTTTGTAAATCAGAAAGATTGCCTTCAAATGCAGATACACCTTTATCCAATAAAGTATTCATTCACACAGAGAAGTTGCCTAGTTTCTCAGAACCTTACTTTCTTTACTTGTTGTTCACGAATATTACAACTAAATGATATAATGTTTTGCTTAATGCTTGGTCTATAGCCTGTGCTCAATAAATTAGAGTTACTATTATCAATGGCAACAATAGCAGATAAATTTGGATTGTCAATACATTTTAATCCAGCAGCCAGAATCTGTTTCTCCACCCTACCCAATAATTCTAAAGTGGGAGAAAAAGACAGAGAAATTTTCTATTTGTCTTTGAATGTATAGTTCAGAATGTATCTATGGTATCATCTACATGCATTTATTAAACACATTGGGAGGTTAAATAGATATCGTTTAGAATAATTCTTTGCCACAAAAATACCACTCTCTTAACCAGCTTGTTTTGGATTTTAAAATTTAGGCAAACCCAGTGGACACCTTTATAGGGGTCAAATATGTGACACTGAATTTTTAGTATCATGATGTGTCTGAGGCCATTCTCTCAAAGATAATTGTATTTTCTAGAAACACTTTGCGTTATTGACTTCAACTTCTTGATAGGCTGATGTTAAAACATAAGTCTCAGTTTAATTCAAAAGATTTGAGTCTGTGTCCTTGCTGATGTTTTCCTCATCTGAAAAGATTTAACACATAAGATACTCATGGAGAAGTATAAAATAAGCAAAAGGAGCTTACCTCCAAAAAATTTGATATTTTAGGCATTCTTAAAGATTTCCCTACTTTTAGTTGCTGAATTCATAAGGCCTTTTTTTCTTTAAAAACATTTAAGTGGAACATTTATCCAATAGATAGCAACACAGGAATAAAAATGCCCATACTTTCAGAGGGGATATTGCATATAAAATGGCAACAGTCTTCAAATATAGGTGAGATGAAGCACCCTCATGCCTCTTTTTCAAATTTTGACTTGGGATTCAACTTCAAGAGTTATAAGGAGCAACATACTTTGTAAATTCCAGCTAAGTAAATTATAATTACAGTCCGGATTCCAATTAGGAAATTTCAGCATTGCTAAGCTGAGGAATGAAGCTTAAAGATACAATTAATATGAGCTTATATTAAAGGCTTTAGTGGAATTAATAAACTCTATAACAATAGATTATTACTCAATCTTGAACATAGACAACAGACTCTTGCTGTCAATAAATAGCAAAGCAGCCAACCTTCTACTTGCTGCTTTTGAATAATGGTATTTTATAAAATAAAACCTCTAATCAGTGTAATTATGAAATACTTGGATAATCATAATGGAAAATAAAGAAAAATAGCACTTGGAATCCCACAGATTAATGTTTCAATTTCACCCTCAAATATGAATAATGTTTCTATTTCACCCTCAAATATGAATAGTACTTATTCTGAATTATGCAATATGGAAGAAAAGATAGTGCAAAAACTAAGAGTAATTAAGGAAAGAAAATGTTTTTTTTTTTTTCAGAAAGACTAAGCTACAGAAATATGGAGATTTTAAGAGGACAAGAAATGAGGACTGAGTTTTGTTTAAAACGACAAGCATGTTTAATTGGCTATTTCATATACCTGAGTCATTTCTTATCAACATAGAGATAAATGGGTTGATATACTGAAGAGATATTCATGGTTCCACTCAATGACATATTTTTTGGTCAGAATTTATCTAAGCAAATCAGACATAATTATATTCAATCCAAGATCCATCTTTGTAAAAGCCCCAGCATTTTCAGTATTTCTGGCATTGATAAAATTTTATTTTTCTTTACCCCAAAACTTCCTTTCTCTGCAAATACCAAATATCAAATGTAGCAGACATATAATTCAATTGAACAGTCTTTTCTAATCAAAAATGGTTACTCTCCATCCTTCCCACCAAATAACTATTTATATTATACTTCCTGTTGAATTTCTCTTTCCAAAACAAACACAAAAAAAAAGGAAGGAAGGAAGGAAGGAAGGAAGGAAGGAAGGAAGGAAGGAAGGAAGGAAGGAAGGAAGGAAGGAAGGAAGGAAGGAAGGAAGGAAGGAAGGAAGGAAGGAAGGAAGGAAGGAAGGAAGGAAGGAAGGAAGGAAGGAAGGAAGGAAGGAAGGAAGGAAGGAAGGAAGGAAGGAAGGAAGGAAGGAAGGAAGGAAGGAAGGAAGGAAGGAAGGAAGGAAGGAAGGAAGGAAGGAAGGAAGGAAGGAAGGAAGGAAGGAAGGAAGGAAGGAAGGAAGGAAGGAAGGAAGGAAGGAAGGAAGGAAGGAAGGAAGGAAGGAAGGAAGGAAGGAAGGAAGGAAGGAAGGAAGGAAGGAATTATTTACTCCTTAGGAATTGCACTTTGAGGATTAATTGGGTAAGTATATGAAAAAAATGTGATTTACTTATAAGCCGTTTGGAAACAAAGTGTAACAATACAGGATGCTAAAACCCTGCCTCCTTTGCCCATGCCCAGCCCCCAACTCCCCACCTCTGTCCAACAAATACAACAAACACAAACGATCTGGCCCAAGATTAGGCTTCTTGTCCTAGTTTGGGTTGCTCCAAAGGTAGAACTTCAAATAAAGATTATAGTGAACATGGGAGGTGAAGGAAACATTGATAGGGGCTGGGAAGTAACACAGGGAAGAGACAGTAGTCAACAAAGCATAAATCTTTTTTTTTTTTTAATAAATATTTTATTTTGGAATAGTTTTAGATTTACAGAAATATTGCAAACATAGTGCAGAGAGGCCTTGTGCACCCCATACTCCATGCCCCTGTCGCTGACATCTCACATCGGCATGGTACCTTCATCACAGTTAAGGAACCAGTACTGACATACGATGATCAGCTAAATCCTATGCTCTTAGATTTCTGTAGCTTAAACTTTGTGTTCTTTTTCTATCCATGATGCTATCCTAGAATCTCCCATTACATTTATTTGTCATGTCTCTTTAGGCTTCTCTTGGCTGTGACAGTTTCTCAGATTTTCCTTGTTTTTGATGACTTGACCATTTTGAGGAGTACTTGTCAGGTATTTTGTAGCACATACCTCAGTTGGGATTGTCTGATGTTTCTCTCACGATTAGACTGAGGTAATTCAGGTTTTGGGGAAGAAGACCACAGAGGTAAAATGCCATTTTCATCACATCTAATCAAGGGTACATGCCATCAACATGACTTACCAGTGATGTTAAGCTTGGTCACCTGGTTACTGTCATGTTTGTCAGGTTTCTCCACTGCCCCATCCCTCCACCTCCCCTTTTCATACTGTATGCTAACAAAGCATAAATCTTAAGGTTTATGTAAGCAAGTAAAGATTAATGGCAGTGGCGAAACCTAGAATCAGCGTGAACACCCACCACAGAGCTATCCTACCCAGAGGACTGGCTCGGACTCAGGTAACAAAATACCAAGACTGGGTGAGTGAAGCATCAGAAATTTATTTCTTGCAGTTCTGGAGGCTGGAAAGTCCAAGGTCAAGGTTTAGGCAGCGTTCAGTGTCTGACAAGAGTGCTCTTCCTGGCTTGTGATTGCCCACTGAGTCCTCACAGGCATGGCCTTTCCTTTGAGAGCAGCTGAGAGAGATCTCCATTGTCTCCTCCACTTTTTGTAAGAGCCACAGTCCTATTGGATTAGGTCCCCACCCTTATGACCTCATTTAGCCTCTATCACCTCCTCAAGTCCTATCTCCAAATACAGTGACATTGGAAGTTAAGGCTTCAACATATGAATTTTGGAAGAATACAGTCTGTTATGCAGTCCATAACAGGAACTGAAGTATTTCTACACCAATTTCCATCTCTTCTGAAACTTCTGGACTACCACAGGGGTGAGCAAAAGGGTGTTAGCAATCAGAGGAGGCCATTAGATAAAGAGGTGCAAGTTTTAGAAGAGGGGCAGGTATGTGGTAACAATGGTGGAATATTAGTGGGATGTCAAGAGCAACTGCTTTCCTTCTTTAATTAATATTTTGAATAAATTCTTACAATTTACTCATTTAAATGAATTTAGCCATGTAGTTGGGAACTCAGAATTCTGATTTCACTTCAAATCACTGATGGAAATGTATACCAAGGATGGATTTTTACTGAATTAGTTTATTTTATAATATTATTTTTTAATCATTTGTGCTTTCTTCTTCTTTTGTCAAAATGAGATAACCACAGGCCCTGGAATCTAGAATCCGTTTTGTGTTTTTATTTCTTTATGAGAAAATAAGGAATTATTCTAATTTACCGATATTTTCAAAGTACATCTTAATCTTTATTGTACTTTCATTGTTTTCTGTATTGAATTTTCCAACACTTTAAGATCTAACCTATCATTTGAGACCTGAACCTTGGAAACTTTTCCTGTGTAATCTGATCCTTTGTAGTTATTGTTTGGAAATTTTTATCTTTTAATTCACAGAAAGAAATGGTAAGTTAGCAATATAAATTTATTTACTCTCCTTCCACTCTACTGTACACAGACACACAAACATATATATTTTATATATATGTACATATATATATATACACACAAAGCACTATTATGTTTTGGGTATATATATACACCCACCATAAATAGAAAAGTCAGGGGTCATTAGCAAATGAGATATTTCAACACATTTCTGAATGATAAAAAGCACATGGAGGAGTAGTTATGGATGTTATGAGAAACTGGAATCAAAAGCCTACATTGCATACAGGAGTTTGCCTCACACACAGAGGGCAAAGGCAACAAGAACGGAATCACTTTTTAATGCAGAATGTGTTTCAGGACTCCTGGGGAGCTGATGGGAAACATATTTGGATAGGAAGTTAGGATGAAGTTAAGGATATATTTCTTAGAATAATGCAGTGCAACAAACAAAACAGAATTAAAACTTATAGAAACAAGGATGTTTCTATCACTGGCTCTACACAATCACTGGCTCTACGTGACCCATATTCATTACAATCAAAGTAATGTAAGCATTACATTGATATACCACTTTTACAATTAACCTGTAGACATAGAAGAAAAAACATACTTAAGACTGTACAGAATGCAAGTGTTATTAAACCAGGGAGGACAGACGTTCAGGGGTGGAAAGATCACAGGAAGTGAAAGGATGCTGGTAACCTTGTTTCACAGAGTGGGGAATGGAGTGATTCCCTTTATGTTGACAGTAAGGAATAAATATGTTAGAAATTTACTAAGAAATGCATTCTTTATATACAATTCCACAGCCTCTTATCTATAATTCCAAAATCCTAAGACCTCTGAAAATAACAAGTTTACTTTCCCTGAAATCAATTAGCAGGAAAATTTTACCTGATCTTAACGGAGTTGGTGATCAGATATGATCAAAATAACATGTAGCTTATTTATAGCTTTTGTTTTTTGCAGACATATGTACTTTCTGCTGTAGAAATATTAAGAGATTTTAATTAAAGGATCTGTTGCGGACCCTGCAAAGGGTGCCATGTAACATATAGTATCTATAATGTAATACTCTTACTAAATCTGGAAAGCTCTGAATTCCAAATACATATGACCCCAAGGGTTTTGAATAGGAGATGATAGGTTAAAAAAAAATAAAGACTTATATGGGAATAACAAACACCAAACTTAAGAGGTGGTTATCTTTAGGAGGAAAAGTAGAACATAACAGAAGACCTCAATGTATTGGCATATTTTATTTATTAAGTTGAATAGTGGTTACATATATGTTTGCTACACTAGTTTACAGTCTCTCTTCCATATCCTTAATATTTCATATTGATAAAAAGCCAGGCAAGAGAAAAATTAAAAACAGTAATATAGCCATATTGGAAGTGCATGGAAAGAGAAAATGAGAAGATAGTTTAAATGTGCTAAATCTCTTTTGGTCAGAGCTGGAAGACAATAAACAATGAATTCATTTTCATAAATCAAAGAGTAGTTATACATGCATGTTATGCAGTGATATGGAAGTAACTAATATAATAAACCAGAAAAATAAGATAGAAGTCATTCCCTTTAGGAAATAGAACTGAGGCAGAGTACTGTTGCTTTTAATCATGTCCATATATTACTTTGATGGTAACTTTAAAAACCAATGAATTGATGCCTTTCAAAGAGTTTATATGGATGAGTAACAACAATCTTTATTATTTTATGAAACACAATTTCTGTTATTTTATAATAAATTGGAGTTATTAGGGTCATTATAATTTAAGGAAAATTACTGTAAGAATAAAATGTAGTAATGAATGTAAACTTTCTGTGTAACCTATAAATATATATATATATATATAATTTATTTATTTTATATAACACTTACATTTATTATATAATAATAGTGTATTTGCAAATGGCAGACAAACTCCTCCCATTTAATAAAATATAAGCTCCTTCAATGTAGAAACACACTTCAATATTTTCTATGAAACTAAGATAATCTAAGTTACCACTAAATATTCTTAAAGCGTATATATGATTATTGCCATAAAGCCTTTGGATGGTTGGTCATCTTTCTGATTTTTATCGTCATTGTTGTCCTTTTCCTTTGTCATAAAAAATCATCAAGCCTCTTCCAAATTATCACTTCCAAGGCTTGCTCTCCTGTCACTCGTAGAATTTTTAGCAGAGTTATCAGTAATTTGAAGTTTATATCTCAGGTACTTTTGATGTTATCATTTCAGAAAGGATTCATAGACAAAATTAGATAAGATACCATTTTGCATTGTCTCCCAAGGCACATCCTGATATTTTTCTCCTTTTTGACTCTGTGCTTAATATGTCATTGACCTGGAGTAGCTAGCTATTTCACTACAGTTGTTGTTTTTCAAAACTTCAAGGTCCAGCTCAAATGCCATTTTGCTCACAATTTCTTGATCACTCTAAGAAATTAGTCTGGAGGTTTTTTCTGATCAGATTTGAAACAGAGAGAAGAAAAACCTGACTTGGTCTCTCAGGTCCTTGCCCAAGAGTACCTCTAATTAGATAAGTGTTAGTAGACATTATGAAGTACCATTAATTGGCCTATTCATTTAGTTATTCAGTCAGTCTCCGAGTGACTACTATGTGCCAGAATAACAATATTTCATTTTCCATGTTTCTACAAAGAAAGTGGAATATGCCTCACTGTGGAAACAGCCAAGCCCTTTTACAAGGGTTAGATCATAGAACCATGAAAATGGTAAATATTTTAGTTTTAGAATTTTAGCTACCGAAGATGAGATGCAGTGGTGCATTGAAGCTAAAGCCACGGGTCTCAGATAAAGGAAGGTGGTGTTGTATTTTGACAATGGGGCTTAAGACCTGACTGCCCTGATCAATTCTTTTCCTCTCTGGAGAATGTTTTTTTAATTGTGGGTAAAAACATGTAACATAAAAACTATCCTCTTAATAAATTTTAAGTGTACAATGCAATATTTTTTAACCACAGGCATAGTATCTTACAGCAGACCTCTAGAATGAATCATCTTGCATAACTGAAATTTTATATCCATTGGATATGTTCTTGAAGACCTTTGAGCTCAAGCACAAGTTTATGGCATCAAATATACTAAGCAATAAAAAAATTAGCAATTTTAGTTTTCTGGAAATATTTCTCCTAGTAGTCACATAAGTATTAATTGTGAACATCATTGAAAGATACTTTTTTTCAATCTGTGAATTATACATTAGTTAATACTATCTTGGTTATCTCTACATCTCTTGGAATATTTACTTGGGAACATTACGCTATACATGTTGGATGCTCAACTGATTCTTTTCATAATAGAAGGAGAAAAGAGAAATAAAATATTCCTCTTTTTTATCTTGAGGTACATATTCCAAACCTGACTCTAATTCTTATAGTCATCCATTGAAACAGGGAGACTGGTGAAGATGATTTGAAGTTACTATAAATATTTTAAGGAATCTAATTAAGACATATGGTCTTTTTTGCGGGGAGGTGGTCATTTTAATTCAGCCCTCTCTTTCTTCTTTGGACATTTTATGTGTTTGACCTTTCTTTTGAATATTTAAAGAATGACAATAGAGTTCTGGCTCTTTAATATAAGTAAGTTTGAATAAATTAGTTGCTTTATTTTCATGATGAAGACTCAAAATACTATGTGTAAGCAGATTCCTTGGCCTAGTTGATCTTTGTAAATACTTTAGTTTTAATCCTGTGAATGCAAGAATATATGAAATCTTAACAGTAGTCTACACATCACCACAGGTAGATGGATGATAGATTGGATAGATAAGTAGGTAGATGGATAGACATAAATATATAGAGAGATAATAGAAGGGAAAGGAAGTAAGTATGAAGGAGGAAAGAAGATATTAATAATCACCATTCAATCATCCTAACATTTCATGGTTCGTTATTTAAGTTTTAATACCTAATTGTATCCTGTTTCAGCCTTCTCATAGTGTTTTCAAGCAATTTGTGTATCATTTTCCATTTCTTTCTCCCTATTTTGCAAGTTCATCCATGGCACTATTATCTAACCCCAGTTATTTCCTGGCTGTGTATCAGAGCACTCAACTCTGCAATCTTACCTTTTGAATAGACCCATATCCTCTTCTAATAGAGCTAATCTAGAGCAATTTCTCTTTTTTCATAATTTGAAATAAAATCTCACTGCCTACATTTCTTACTTTTATGGAACACTTGAAATAGTTATTTTAATGCAAGAAGCTCTATAAAGGAAAATCTCATGATAACTATATATCTATATGTTGAATTTACTCCTACATGTACAGCTCTATGTAATTACCAAAGTGTACCAAGTGCAGATAGATTATCATGTAACATCTGATGGCTACCCTTATGCTGCAAAGTGTGTTTGCAGAAATAATTTTCTGCCACATTCCTGACTGTATTTGTAGCCGGAGCTGATCCCCTCCCCTGCTGTTCTCTGGTCTGCCCCGGGTTACTAACAGCCCCAACAGACAGACTGGCTCTGGCTACCTGCTGCTCAGACACAGATTAACTCACTACCAGCCATATGGGCTAGCGACTTCATAAATTCCTCTCCTTTTGCTTTTGGCTCTTAGGAAAGTTAATGGACAGTTTTCTGGTGGAGAGAAAAACAACCTGGTGGTGTGCAGACTGGGCAGTAATCACCTGCATCCCCCACAACTGGCACCTCCATCTGCCTTTCAGCAGCAATTTGTGTGAAGGGAATGGATTACGGCCTTTGGTGCTGCTCCTGTGTTATTAGCCACTGCCATTTGCCTTAATTAGAAAATCAGATGATTAAACACCTAATTCATATTTATATTATTTACAATAATTATGGAATGCATCCATTGTTAAGAGGGTCTCAAAATGTTTCTGGAGTTAAAAGAAATATAAATTATTTTGTTCTATTTGGCAAGTATATTCAAACACATGCTTATTTTTCAATGAGTAAATAAACGTTCTAACAAGCAATATAGTGAAGTCGAAAGATCAAAGTTTGTAAGTTTTCTGGTTTGGGTTCATTGTGACTCAGTTCCCTTTCTGTGTCTTAATTCCCTTTGAAATATCTGGGTTTGTGAAAGTATATTGTAAACTGTGCCAAAGCATGATCAAAACCACCACTGTTTTATCATAAAATGCCATTGTTAGTATTGGCTTTTTGGAACTCAAAATAGAGGCTATTAAGGAATCTTTATTCTATATCTCAAAGATATTAAGTATTGTTCATTAGCAAGAGGTCAATAATATGATAAGAATGTTAATAAATCCAGTTGGTTAATACTGCATCAGTCTTCAACTCATCTTGATCATTCCCTTCAGTAACGTTTTATTTATTTTATAGATAGAATAATGAATATCAAATAATTGGCTTCAGACTTGATAACTAATTAAAAATGTTTTATTTCATAAAAAATTTTTTCTCAGCTAGAGGCATAACTTTCTCAACCTTTTGATAATATAATACACTAAAAATTAGGACATTTAATTAATATTTAGTCATTTTGTGAAGGAGATAATTTGGAAGTGATATAAATAATTAAATTATTCCTAATAGTTATCTTTTCTTCATTAAATATCTCATTTCCTTTAGATTTAGAATCCCCTGAAGGATTTTTTTAAATGAATATTCTGTTCAATTACTAAAAATATCTATCAGCTTTAGTATGTTTTACATGAAAATATGAAATATAAAATGGTTTTCAATTATTTTTTCTTGTTTTATTTAATTTTTTATTTGAATTTACTGGTTATTAGGGGTTTGTAGAAGTAACATTAATGGTAATTTGATACCGATTTCCATAGGCAAAAACAATGTTATAATATCAATAAAGTACTATCATTTTACTTATTGTACAATATATTATGGCTTTTCCTATATAATGTGTTCTTTAATGTTTATTTTCATGTAAGGGTGTCTATGTAGACACGTGTGTGTGTGTGTCTTTAACAATATATCTTTGGCCAGATACACATTACTTTAAAAATACTGGTATGTACTCAAAATAAATCATACATTCTATCTAATGAGAATGTATTTTGCTATTCTTCCTACTCTATTTTCAAATATTTTAAAAGGTGAGGAGCTTTGTTTGCCACCATTTATCAGAAACTCACATTATTAATTTCAATATAAATTCTTAATTGCTGAAAGATTGAATGGGATCAACCAAGAACAAAGGAGTATTTTGTGTCCTTTTCCTATTATTAAATGAGGAATTATTATACTTGCCTAGTACATTAGAAAGTAGAACAAGTGAATAAATTAATGAGAGATTAAATGAACTGTAAAGCTTAGGAAGGACACACTATGGCTAATATTATGAACAGTAACCCCAACTCATATGTATTGGGTTCAGTACTTATTTAACTTGTGTGTAATTTTCTGCTAAATTGTAAGGTGTTTTTGGTTAAATTTTGAAATTGGTCATTGACTATATATATATAACATACATGTGTATATATATATATATATATATATATATAATATGTTATATTATATATAACATAAGTGAACTTATGTGTTCAAAAATAGTCCACAACTTCTTATTGGACAAAACTGTATGCACTCATTTCTCCCTGCTCCTCTCTGATAAGAACAACTATAAACCCTGGAAACAGTGCAAGAAGCAAACAAAGGAGAATGCTGAAAGATGTAAGAGGGAGGTCAAATGATTTGGTACCCCAAGACAGGTGGAGCAACTTAATAACATGAAGGTTTATTACACCTCCATTCCCAGAAGAAGTCAACCCAGGAGTTTCCCAACCCCCCATCAGTCACCAAAATGCAGCCCAGTTTAGCTCATTCCTTTCCCTGACCGAACAGTTCACTGATTGAACCACCAGGTATGCATGGCATTCGGAGCAAGGAGGATTCATTGTAAAAATGAAGCAACCAGGGGAATGGTTCCTCTTACCAGACAAGTCTGAGACTTTCTCCTTTATCAAGAGATACTGGAAAACTAGGCAGGACAACAATAAGTGACACAACCAGGGAAGCCTCTTTCTTCCTGTGGGCCTGAGTATCCCTTTTTTAAAGAAGAGTGAGGTGGTCATTTGGGTAGCACCAGCAAAAAGCAGCCAAATAATAATAAGGACATATTATTAATATATGCCATAATCAGTCAACTTAGGAAGCCTTTTTGTTCCAGAAAGTCACTCTCTCTAGCTCAGAGATACTGCCGTAGAAGAAGAGGAGTTCTGGCAGTGGGGAGTCTCACCACAGTGCTGTCTGTCTCCCACTCATGAGGAATCCCACTACAACAAACTTCTGACCCCCTCTTCACCTCCAGAAGGCTTGAGACATCCTTCCCTTGTTGAAAAACACATGGCAACCTTGGTGGGGAAATGTCCTCTGCTTTCTGCAGGCAACAACCACAGGAACCACAGGGGTTCCCCAACAGTACCAGATAAACCTAAAAGATGAAAATAACACTGCAAAAGCTCTTAAATTTAGACTATCAGAGAAAGAACAGCCTAAGATAATATGACAGGACCTGGTTGCTCCATATAAACAGGGTGACTGACTGCTAGACAAAAGATGTTAAATGACCCAGAGTCTCCTAACAGACAAAAATATGAAGGATCCAGTCATACCAAGAACCAAAAAATCACAACTTGAATGAAAAAATAATCACTTGACACCAAGATAAATCAGATGTTGGAATTTATAAAATTATAAAAATTTTATAAAAAAGAACCAAATTAAAATGATAAACCTGAAAAATGTAATGATAGTATTATAATAATCATTTGTTGGGCTCAATTGCTCAGTAGAGATGACAGAGGATAAAGTTAGTAAGATTAATAGAATTTACCCAATTTGAATAAAAGAAGGAAAACAGACTGAAAACAAATGAAGAGAGCCTCAGGGACTTGTGGACAATAACCAAAAATCCAGAATTTGTATCATCAGGGATCCATAAGTAGAGGAAAAATAGAGAGGCTTTTAACTGGTGTTTGAATAAATAGTAACTAAAAACTTCCCAAATTTGACAAAATACACAAATCTACAGAAGCAAGAAGCTGAATGAATTCTAAACAAGATAAACCCAAAGAAATCCCTGCCAAATCAAATCAGAATTAAACTTCTGAAAACTAGAGACCAAGACACAATGTTGAAAGCAGCCAGAAAGGACTGAGGCATTACCTATAGAGGAAAGCCAATTTGAATACAGGCAGATTTCTCATCCTTGGAGGTTATAAGTGTTGTCAGTCAGCTTGTATATGGGGATGTCTCTACCTGCACACTAGGAGAAACCTCAACCTGGATGGGCTGGGTTCTTGACTCTGAATGAGAAACAATTCCCAAGCAGGTTGGAAAAGTGTAGGTAAGGAAGGAATTCATTAAAGTGAGAGTAGCAGGGAATGGCAATTGCCTTGCAGGCAGCAGAGAACAAAGAACAGAGGGGAGAGAGGAAGCCCCATTGAACTTCTTCTTGGTGTAGGGCAAATCCCTTGCCAACTCCTTAACCCCAGGGTTACCTGGTGTCCAGTGTCCACTTGAATCTACATGGGGTAGGAACTAAGCCTCTACTACTCCAGGATTTTGGGTGCCTGCAGAGCACTGAATGGAGTGAGATTATGTTCTCTGAGCTTTCCAAAGGCAAAGAAAGGAGATTTTCAGGCAGGCTACTAAAGAACATGATCATACAGCTATAGTCCTGTCCAGGCCACCCATATGATGGGAACTTGCAAGCCCAAATTAGAGATCTCAGTAGTCCTTCTCTGCTTGTCTGAAGTAGGACAGAGAGTGAAAACTTGTGCTTAAGTCTAGAAAACTGAATGAAATGCAAAGTAACAAAGACACCACTGGAAGAGCACAGAAACAAAATGCAGTAAGTTGAGAAGTGAGAAGTCTTTATTTAAGACAAAAAGTACACACTTGAAGAAAGGGGAGTGTGGAAAACCTCAGAGAAGAGATGCATTTAAGGGCTTAGGATTCTGTTTCTTAGGCTTTCAAAAATGGGCCAAAGGGCAGGGATTGGTGAGTGGTGTAGGCTGATCATGTGGTCTTGTGATGTCCATCTCCAGTGAGAACCATTATGTCACCATCCATAGTCTGTCCTCTAGATATTCTGTATGATAAACTTAACACAAGGAACTGCTTGATCCTGCTCTTCTCCAAAATAGTGGTTACTCTCAAGCAATGGGGGCATATCATTTAGGATTACTTGCCCTGCCTTAAGATAGGCTCAGGTATTGGCTGATTACCATAGAATATTGTAGGAATTGTACCCCCTCTAACTCCCTATTTTTTTAAATGGAATCTTAGCCTTAAGATGGAGTTCCTGCTTTTCTTACTATACTATTTATATCACAGCATTTTTAATCATAAGCACTAAAAGTTAATCATGATGCTTGCTCCATTGTGCCTACCCTAACTCAGAAGGAAGTGGCATACCATTTTTCAAGGAAAAAGAAAAGCTGCCAACTCAGAATCCTGTATTCAGTGAAACTACCCTTCAGGAAATAAGTGTAAATAAAGATATTCCCAGAATAAGAAAAACTAAATTAACTTTTTGATGACAGATCTTCTTTAAAGATTGGCTAAACACTGTACTTAAACAGAAAGGAAATGATAAAAGAAAAATCTTTGAGTACCATAAAGGAAGGAAGAATAAAAAAAAGAATAAACTACTGGTATATACAATAGACTGTCGTTTTCCTCATGAATTCTAGAAATCATATTTGATGATTGAAATAGAAATCAAAAGCCTGTGATATTCAAGGCAATGATATTTAAAAGTAAGAAAAGTAAAAGGAAGAAGGGGGATTTCTACACTTCAGCTGAAGTGGCAATATACTAGTAGCAGTAGACAGCGATAAGTCACATGTGTATATTGTTATATCCGAGCAACCAGTACAAAAACTGTGCAAAGAGATAGACTCAAATACACTACATATAGATGGGGAAAATTCAACTGAAATTGGGTGAGCCGGGATTTGGAGCCAAGACATATAGCTCTAGAGCTGTGCCCTTGGCTTCTCTGCCACATTTCCTTTCAGTAGTTAGTTGCCATATATTTAGAGATGAATAAAATAGTAACACCATTATCATAAACAGGACACAAAATTAGTTTTCCTGGATTATTTCACTTAGGACAGTTATATTTATTTTCATTTACAGCTAAAAACTGGGAACATGGAGAATTTTAGTAACTTACCCATACCAACATTACTATTACATAGTATATTCATGGATTTTAACTGTTTTATTCTAGAGTTCACATATTTAACTGTGTGTGCTGCCTCATAAGCAGGCACTTTTATTCTTTTTGTTAGAAAGCACACAAGACAAACATGGCTATCTCTGTATTCTACTGTTTGGGTTTTGTAATGGTTAATTTTATGTGTCAACTTGACTCTTCTAAGAGGCCCAAATAACTTATAAACCATTATTTCAAGGTCTGTCTTTGAGAGTGAATTCCAAAGAGATTAACATTTGAATCAATAGACAGAGTAAAGAAGATAGCTCACCAGTGCAGGTGGTCATTGTCCAATCCATTGAGAACCTGAAAAGAACAAAAAGGCAGAGAAAGAACAAGTTCACTCTCTGCTTGAGCTAAGACATCCATTTTCTCCTGCCTTCAGACATCAATGTTCTTGACTTAGGCTTTTGAACTCAGATCCAGAAACGAACAACACCCCCACCCCAGCCCAGTCATTCTTGAGTTTCAGATTCAGACTAAATTTCACCACTGCCTTGCCTGATTCTGCAGCTTGCAAATGGCAGATTATGGAACCTTCCACATCCGTAAGATTGAGAGGTCTGTAATAAATCTCTATCTATTGTTGGTGATGAAGAATTTTCCTCTATCCTTCAAGGTTCGTCTAGCTGATCTAAGAATCAAATTGACATGAGACAGATTAACAGGTGAAAAAAAGTTTAATTATGAATATAAGGGGAATCCATAGACATGAGATTTCAAAGACAGGAACAATGAGGTATATATGTCATCCTAAACTAAGGAGAAGAGGGCAGGGGTCTGGGACTTAAAAGGAAAAGGGAAGCAATTCACAGGAATTTGAAAGAATAAATGTTTGGTAAACAGATATTTGATGGGCCCCATAAAAACAATGTAACATAGAGAGGAATTTTAACAAATAGATTTTACTAAATTCTTCCCCTTCTCCCATATTGTAACTGGGGGAAATTAAGTTCCCAGTCCAGGGCAAATTACCTTTCAAGCCAAAATCAGTAAGGAGGAGAAATAAAGTGGGAGAAACCCATTTATTGCTTACAAGCAGTCCTCCACTTCTGCTCACCCATGTCGTTCATGACCCAGTTATAAAAAGGTACCTGACCAAAATTCTCTGATCCAGATATAGCCTTATCTCCCCCCAACCTTGTAATCACCTATTAATACAGAGATGGAGTTCTTCTCTCCACCCCTTGGAAATACCTATTGATATGGAAATGCATTAAGGCCAGGAGAGAGATTCTGAGAATACTTCAGTTTTACCCACACATACCTAATTTATATTATTCGTGTAGTTATACAAGGTGATAGCTTTCTTCCCAGAGAAGATCTTTTATTTAAATTCTTTTAGGCAGTTGGGGGTAAGGTCAATGTTTCTTTCTGAGTCTTTTGGGTATTGATTGTTTTCTGCTGTAACATAATCTGCATGTTACAACAGCATATCTTTGCGCAACCTACACTTAGCCTCTGTACTACCTATCATCTATCTATCTATCTATCTATCTATCTATCTATCTATCTATCTATCTATCTATCTATCTATCTATAACTACCTACCTATATCTATCTATCTATCTATCTATCTATCTATCTATCTATCTATCTATCTATAACTACCTACCTATATCTATCTATCTATCTATCTATCTATCTATATATATATATCTATAACTACCTACCTATATCTATCTATCTATAACTATCCATCCATCCATCCATCATCTGTACTTGTTGGGAAAGAAGAAATTTCCTCTACCCCTCATGATTCTTCTAGCTGGTCTAAGAATCCAATTTGCATGAGACAGATTAATAGGAGAAAAAAACCAAGTTTAATTAAGTACATATGGAGAATCCATAGATAGAGTCCAAAGATAGTCAAGGAGAATGATGTATGTATGTCATCCTGAACTAAGGAGACTTCAAAGAAAAAGGAAGTAATGGAGGGCAAATACAGGAGACAAGCATCATGATTAATTTTCCTAAAAATGATAAGATATAAATAACATAGTAAAAACAGGAGGGACTCCACCTTAAAGCCAAGATTCCATTATAAAAGCAGAGAGTTGGGGATTGAGATTCCTAAAACATGCTTTTAGAATTCAGATAATAACCCACCCTGTCCTAAGGAAGAGCAGGCAGTCCTAAATGATATGTCCCCACTGTTAGAGGGTAACCACTATCTTAGAAAGAAACAAGAACAATAAATTCCTTGTGATAAGTTTACCTTACAGAATTACCTGGAAGACTGACTGTGGATAAGGACATACTGTCTTTCACTGTAGATGAATATCATGAGACCACATGTCAAGCCTACACTGCTTCCCACCACCACCCCACTGCCCTACACCCCATTCTTGAAAGCCTCAAAAGGCAGAATCCTCAGCCCTATAGTATGCTTTCTCTCAGGATACCCACACTTTCCTTTAAGTGTGTACTTTTAAATAAAGCTTTCTCACTGCTCAGATTATTGCCTTTTGTTTCTTTGCTAGTTAATTCTATTTCCAAGTCTTCACTCTGACTCTACTTCACTCCTAATAAGTAGGCTGCTGAGAGTTCAGATTTAGGCCTGAAACTTCCCATTGCCTGGTGATCGGTGGATGGAACTGCAGCTGTGCAATCTGTTTTTAGCAGCCTGTGTTAAAGTCTGCTTTCTTTGGGAAGTCCTCAGAACATAATCGCACTCCATCCTGTACTCCACGGCTTCACCAATTCCTTGGGTGGTAGGGGCTAGACCCCACACCATGTAGATCCAAGCAGACATGGGATGCCAGGGGACCCTGACTCTAGTAGTTGGCAAGGGAATCTGCCCTTGGCTGAGTAGGAGTTCAATGAACTTTCCCTCCTTATCTCTGCATCTCCCTGCTCTCAGCACCCCTGCAAGGGCCCTGCCAGTCCCTGCTACTTTTGCTTTAATGAATTCCTTCCTTACCTACACTCTCCTGACCTCTCAAGAGTTCTTTCTCATACAGAGTCAAGAACCCTCCACTGCCCAGGTTGAGGTTTTTCCTAATGCTTCACCTAGTGCTCAGGGAGAGACCTCCCCAGATATAATTGCCCAGCAACAGAAGGAATTCACAGGAATAAGAAAGAGTAAATGTTTGGTAAATAAATGTTTGCTGTGTCACACATAAATAATGGAATATACAGAAGAATTTTAAAAGACAGTCACATCCCTCCCCATCTACCACACCTACTTTACATTATGGTATAGTTATCTATAGTGATATTTCTCAACCTGGAATAGTTCCTTGTGGGTAAAATTGAAATATTTCCAGAATCTCTCACCTGTCATTAGTGCATCTGCATATCAATAGGTGTTTCCAAGGGGTGGAGAGAAGTAGTCCATCTCCATTTCAATAGTTAATTACATGGGCGAGTGAGGATTTATATGGACCAGAGAGATTGGGTGGAGTGCTCTTCTGTTGCAGCCTGGTCAAGAGAGACACAGGACAACTGCTTGTAAGAAATAAACAGGGATGATTGGCTTAAAGATGGTGGCATGAGGGGTGAGACAGAAACCTCCCAAAACCAGATATAATATGAAAATACAGCAAATACAACTAGTCCTGGAAGAGAAACAGGAAAGAAGACTGCAGCAGATTTCCCATACCGGGGAAAAGAGCAGACCTCATGGAAAAGGGTAAAGTAGCAAAGTCATGATTGGGCAGGACCCAAGCCCTTCACCCACCCCAGCTCACCAATGGGAGGAAGAGAAATGGAGCAGGGAGGGGGTGGAGACTAAGACTGCTGAACATCCAGCCCTGGAGATCTGCTTTGGGAACATGAACCTACATTACATGGTGCTCTGGAGATTAGTGGGGTTGGAAAGCTAAGACAGGTGGAATACTTGGAGAGACTAAGATTCCAGCCACTTGTAGAAAACAGGTACCCACAACCAGCCACTCTGGGACAAATGACAGTGGGCACTCTGAGAGAATTCCTAACAGTGAGAGGGCAGCTAAAGGGACAAGTACTGCACAAAGCTTGCTGCTCAGGAGAAAGGACAGGAGGAAAAAATTGTCCCGGAGCACTCAGCCCAGCAGGCTGGGATTTTTCAGGAGCTTCAGGCACTCCATCCTCTGGCTGGAAACACAGGTCTGAGACACTCTATCTCCTGGCTGAAACACAGCTCCGAGGCCCCCCACCACAATACACAGCCTGCTACTCCTTCCTCCCTGCTGGCACAGGCTCAGAAACTGGCTGATCCCACCATTGCTCCAGGCCAGCCAGAGGGCAGCACCACCTATGTCAGCTACAAGTGCATAGCATAGAAGCTCCTCCCTGCATGCTTGGCCCACAGGTGCTAGAAGTGGGGGCAAGCACTGCAGCCAGGAAGCAGGAAAAAGGGCTTTCCTCCCAGCACACACCAGCACCACTTACCTGCACCCCCACAGTAGCTCAGGGGCTGAGCAGTCTCAGAGAGTAGAGCTTCTGGGCACTAGACGGTGCCACCTACAAATATGAAACATCAAAGGAACCTGGTTCAAGCAAAATCCCACAAACACCAGAAAGAGGGATGAGTGAAAATGAAATCACCAATCTTCCTGAAAGAAATTTCAAAATAAAAATCATAAACATGGTCATGGAGCTAAGAAAAATATTCAAGAACTCAGGGGGGAATTCAAAAAAGAGAAAGAAACTTTGAAAAGTGCAGTATCTGAAAAGAAACATATAATGGAGGGTTTAAACGTAGATTGGTTGAAGAATAGGAGACAGTAAATGAAATAGAAATTAGAGAAGAGGAATACAAAAAAGCTGAGGCACAAAGAGAAAATGGATCTCTAGGAATGAAAGAATATTGAGAGAACTGTGTGACCAATCCAAACAGAACAATATTCACATTATAGGGGTACCAGAAGAAGAAGAGAGACAAAAAGGGATGGAAAGTGTCTTTGAAGAAATAGTGCTGAAAACTTCCACCATCTGGGGAAAGAGACAGTCTCTCAGGCCATGGAGGTGCACAGATCTCCCTACACAAGGGACCCAAGGAAGACAACACCAAGACATATACTAATTAAAATGGCAAAGATCAAGGATAAGGACAGAGAATTAAAAGCAGCCAGAGAGAGAAAAAAGATTACATACAAAGGAAAATCCATCACGCTATCATCAAACTTCTCAGCAAAAAGCTTACAGGTGAGAAGGGAGTGGCATGATACATCTTTCACTGTAGATGAATATCATGAGACCCACATGTCAAGCCTACACTGCTTCCCACCACCACCCCACTCTCCTACACCCCATTCTTCTCAAGTGCACATAGAACATTTTCAAGAATAAATCATATACTAGGCTATGAAAAGAGCCTCAGTAAATTAAAAAAGATTGAAATTGTATCAACCAGCTTCTCAGACCACAAAGCTATGAAACTAGAAATAAATTATGCAAAGAAAACAAAAAGCCCACAAACACATGGAGGCTTAACAACATGCTCCCAAATAATCAATGGATCAATGATCAAATAAAAACACAGATCAAGCAATATACAGAGACAAATGACATCAATAACTCAACACTGCAAAATCTGTGGGATGCAGCGAAGTCCGTGCAAAGAGGGAAGTATATTGCAATACAGGCTTACCTCAGGAAAAGAAGAACAATCCCATATAAATAGTCTAAACTCAAAGTTAATTAAACTAGAAAAAGAAGAACAAATGAGGCCCAAGGTCAGTAGAAGGAGGGACATAATAAAGATTAGAGCATAAATAAATAAAATCGAGAAGAATAAAACAATAGAAATAATCAATGAAAGCAGGAGGTAGTTTTTGAGAAAATTAACAAAATAGATGAACCCTTAGTCAGACTTATCAAGAAGAAAAGGGAGTCTACACAAATAAACAGAATCAGAAATGAGAAAGGAAAAATCATACAGACACCACAGAAATACAAAGAATTATGAGATAATACTGTGAAAAATTATATGCTAACAAATTAGATAAACTTGAAGAAATGGACAGTTTTTCTAGAAAAATACAACCATCCCAGGCTGACACAGGAAGAAACAGAGAACCTGAACAGACCAATTACCAGAAATGAATTGATTTGGTAATTTAAAAACTACCTAAGAACAAAAGTCTAGTCCAGATGCTTTCACCAACTAATTTTACCAAACGTTTAGTGAAGACCTAATAATACCCATCCTCCTTAAAGTTTTCCAAAAAGTAGAAGAGGAGTGACGACTTCCAAACTCATTCTATGATTCCAGCATCATTCTCATATCAAACACAAGCAAAAACACAACAAAAAAAAGAAAATTATAGGCCAATATCCCTGATGAACATAAATGCAAAAATACTCAACAAAATATTAGCAAACTGAATTCAAAAATACACCAAGAGGATCATCCATCATGACCAAGTGGGATTCATCCCAGGGATGCAAGGATGGTACAACACTGGAAAATCTATCAACATCATCCACCACATCAACAAGAAGAAGGAAAAAAACCCATGATCATCTCCACAGATGCTGAAAAAGCAATCGACAAAATCCAACATCCATTCATGATAAAAACTCTTTTAAAAATGGGTATAGAGGGCAAGTATCTCAACATAATAAAAGCAATATATGACAAACCCACAGGCAACATCACACTTAACAGTGAGATGCTGAAAGATTTGCCCCTGAGATCGAGAACAAGACAAGGATGCCCTCTCTCCCCACTTTTATTCAACATGGTACTGGGGGTCCTAGCACAGTAATCAGATAGCACAAAGGAATAAAAGGTATCCAGATTGGTTAGGAAGATGTTAAAATGTCACTGTTTGCAGATGACATGATATTGTACATAAAAAATCCTAAAGAATCCACCCCAAAACTACTCAAACTAATAACATAATTCATCAAAGTTGCAGGATACAAAATTAATATGCAGATATCTGTTGCATTCCTATTCCCTAATGATGAACTAATAGAAAGGACGTCAGGAAAACAGTTCCATTTACAATTGCCTCAAAAAAAAAAAAAAACACCTAGAAATAAACCTAACCAAGGAGGTGAAAAACCTATACCCTGAAAGCTAGGGTATTATGCTCCCCAACACTCATGAGAGAAATTAAAGAATACACCAATAAATGGAAATACATCCCATTCTCATGGATAGGAAGAATTATTGTTGTCAAAATGGCCATCCTGCCTAAAGCAATATACAGATTCAATGCAGTCCCTATCAAAATACGAAAAGCATTCTTTAATGAACTAGAACAAATAGCTTTAAAATTTATATGAAACCACAAAAGATCCCAAATAGCTAAAGCAATCCTGAGAAGAAAGAATAAAGCTGGGGATTATGCTCCCCAACTTCAAGCTCCACCACAAAGCCACAGTAATCAAGACAACTTGGTACTGGCACATGAACAGACCAGTTGATAAAGGGAACAGTACAGAAAGCCCAGATATAAACCCAAGCCTGTGGTTACAGACCAGTGCAGGTGAGTTCAGACTGAAGGTATGTGTGGTAAAGGCAGCTCTGAGGGGACATGCTAAGCACCCACCTGTAGTTCTGCCTGTACCTTGCCAAGTTACAAATACTTAGCAGTATAAATTGACTGGGGGGCACAAGGAAGTTGCAGAAACTCTACAAGAGTTGGAGAAGGTGGGCATCATAAAGCTCACTCATAGTCCTTTTAATTCCCCAGTGTGGCCAGTGAAAAAGCCAAACAGCTCCTGGTGTATGTCTGTAGACTACAGGGAATTGGATAAAGTCACACCCCTTTGCATGCTGCTATCCCCTCAGTAACAGCCTTTATGGACACAGTAAGTCATGAACTGGGATGTATCATTATGTTGTGGACCTTGCTAATGCTTTCTTCTCTATTAACATAGTACAGGAAAGTCAGGAACAGTTTGCCTTCATGTGGGAAGGCTGGCAGTAGACATTCACTGTCCTTCCACAGGGATACATGCACAGTCCCACCATTTGTCATGGACTTGACCACATGGAAGAAACGGCAAATGGTGTGTCTGTATCACTACACTGATGATATTATGCTCGTATCTGATTCTCTTGCAGATTTAGAAGGGGCAGTTCCTAGACTACAGCCACATCTACAGGAGAAACGATGGGCTGTGAACAGCACCAAAGTTCAGGGGCCTAGTTTGTCTGTAAATCTATTGGGGGTTGTCTGGTCGGATAAAACTAAAGTTATTCCTGAAGTAGTCATTGACAAGGTCCAGGCTTTCCCTACCCCTACCACAGTGGCAGTGTTACAAGAATTTTTTGGATCTTTTGGGCTACTAGAGAGTGTTTATCCTGCAGTTGGCACAAATTCTGAAGCTCTTATAGCGGTTGGTATGAAAGGGTATCAGGAGGGGCTGGAATGAGACATGTGCATCTACTTTTACTGCTGCTAAGCAAGTAGTCGAGGCTATAAAGGCCTTGAGTGTAATGGACTCATCAAGGCCCTGTGAGCTAGATGTCCATGTAACCGAAGATGGTTATGGATAAGTTCTTTGGCAGAGCCTTGAATGGACATGCCAACCCATTGGATTCTGGTCACAACTATGGAAAGGAGCAGAGGTCCGGTACACCTTGATAAAGAAGCAACTGGCCCATCTTCAGAACTGCTCCAACAAAGGTAATAACCACCTATCCCATTGTTTAGTAGGTCTGAGACTGGACCCAAATGTCATGGATTGGCAGGGCACAAACACGTACACTGGCCAAATGGGGCAATAGTTATAGCAGCATAGCACCCTCTATTAGCCCCTTAAGTGGAGAACTCCAGTGCTTACTGGGGCTAGTGACATATACCAGTGGAAAGCAGGAGGAACTTACTTTTGAGCCATTGGACTTGAAAGTCTTTATCAGGAGGGAAAAGCCCCTATACCTGAAGATGCTTGGTATACAAATGACTCCAGTCATGGGCAGCACCCAAAGTAGAGGGCTGTGGCTTTCCATCCTAAGACTGAAACAATATGGATGAAAGATGGAGAGGGGAAGAGCAGCCAATGGGCTGAGCTGTGGGCAGTATGACTCATGATCACCCAGGAGCTTTCTCCCATGAGATCTGAGCCATCTATTGGGGCTTGACCCTGTAGTACCAACCTGGTACCATGCCAAATGGATGGTTGATCAATGGGCCCTTTGGGGGCAAGAGTTCTGGCAAGACCTATGGGCCTCTGGTCAGACTAAGAGTGTTACTACATATCATGTGACTGGCCATTTGCCTCTGGCATCCCCAGGGAATGATGAAGGAGACACATTGGCCCAGGTGTATTGGCTAGAAGGAAAGCCTGCCTCTGATGTAGCCCAATGGTTACATCAGTGTTGTTGCATGTAGGGTAAAAGACAGTGTGGACTGTAGCCCATCAGTAGGGCTTGTCATTAATCTTTGAAGAAGTCAGCAGAGCCTGGAAGGAGTGCCTGTGTGCTCTAAGAGGGACTTACACCGCTTACACCGAGTCCTGCAGCAACATGGGACAACAGTAAAGAGGCCAATACCTCTTGTCAGGCAGATAGACTATATTGGGTCTCTGCCCATATCAGAAGGATATCAGTATGCCATGACTTATGTGGATACAGCGACTGGCCTGTTGATTGCTTTTCCTGCATGTAGTGCACATCAGCAAACCACCAAGGGGGCCTAGAGCATCTCTTTGCAGACTACTGCCGGCCATAGGTGACTGAGAATGATCAAGGCACCCACTTTACTGGACATGCATTACAAGAATGGGTGCAACAATTAGGAATAAAGTGAAAGTTTCATGTACCATATAACCCTACAGAGGCAGGACTGATAGAGAGGTACAACGATTTGTTGAAATCTGGCCTGAAGTCAGACACCAACAGTTTAGGGGTCTGATCAGTTCACTTATGGACAGTGCTACTGTGTTTGAATGACAAGCTCCAAAAAGGAGCCTTGTGCCTTGTGGATATGCTAACATACCTTGCTGTCTCTCCTACACAGCTGTATGTACAAACCAAAAAGAAATTATTGAAGCCAGGATATGGCCAGCAGAGCAACATCCTGCTGCCAGCCCCAATTTCATTAAAACTTGGAGACACTGTTGAATAGATGTGGCCCTGGACATTTTGACACATGGACCAGTGATGGCTGGCCTTTCTGGCACCTTAGGGAAAAGGCCTGGAAGCTGGCTTCATGTGTATTCCTGGAGTAATAACAGAGTGGCTCCCAAAGATCACAGTAGCATACCCAAAATGTCCAGGAGGTAAGAGCATCTCATGGGGAGGTTTTGTTTTATCTTTATGGCCAGTGCATGTACCTCGCATGGACCTATATATTGACCCATCCATAACTCCCACAGGGAGGGGGGGTGAAAGTCTGGTATACCAGACCAGAATGAGATCCCATTCCTGCCACTGATGTATCATAGGACCACTCTCTTGCATGTATCCTACCTGATGGACAAGATTTGCCTATGCTGGTGTCATTAAATATGTATCTTATCACCCTTAAGGTTATATTTTTATAGTCCTTGTGGCCTGGATGTACCCCCTGGCTGCAGCTGCTGCATGATAATTGCCCTGAACTCCCTACCTGTTCAGCTACTGACTGCCTGTGAAATGGGCTAGCTATAGACTCTATCTGCCTAGGACTTTGAACCTAGCTGAAACTTCTGGCTTGAGGATTATCATGATTTTATTGCTGTTGCTGTTTAATGTTTTTAGCCTGGTTACAATGTTCCAGTTTTCTCACACAGGGGCCATTGCTGAAGATGGGGAACATGTAGATTGTGAGGTGAGATTTCTTAGGGGTCGGCTGTGCGTAAAATTGCAATATTTCCTGAAGCTCTTGCCTGGCTTTAGTACATCTGCATATCAATAGGTGTTTCCAAGGGGTGGAGAGAAATAGTCCCTCTCCATATCAATAGGTAATTACATGGGTGAGTGAGGGTTTATCTGGACCAGAGAGGTTGGGTGGACCTCTCTTTTCTGCTGCAGCCTGGTTAAGAGAGAGGTGGGACAACTGCTTGTAAGAAATAACTGGGTTTCTTAAACTTTATTTCTCCCTTGACTGATTTTGGTTTCAAAGCTATTGTGCCCTGGGGTTTTCCCCTCAGCGTTACATTCCTCTACCTAAATTCTTTTTAAGCAATGTGGGGTGTGTGTGTCAGTTTCTTTATGAGCCTTCTGGGACTTGGTTGTTCTCGACATTGAAATACTCTGCATGTCACAATGGCATATTTTAGGGCAGTCTACTCTTGGCCCTTAGATACTACTAGTTCTGTTTCCCTGAATAATCCTGATTAATACAAATTTACAATTACCCAAAAGCTGGAGTGAAACCACCACATGTTAATCCTGAGAAAAGCAGAATGAACCTAAGGAGACAGTTTTAGTTTCATGTCTGTAACTCAGGGGTGGGGGGAGGGAATTCTGGGGCAAAATACCTTTGAAACCAAACTCAGTCAAAGGGAGAAATAAAGTTTAAGAAACCCATTTATTTCTTACAAGCCGTCACCCCATCTCTCTCTTCCAATCTGCAGCAGAAAAGAGAGCTGCACCCCACCTCTCCTGTCCAGATAAGCCCTGACTCTCCCTTGTAATTACCTATCAATATGGAGATAGACTAGTTCTCTCCCTCCCTTGGAAACACCTATTGATATGGAGATGCGCTAAAGCCAGGTGAGAGATTCTGTAAATACTGCAATTTTACCCACAGTGTCTAGAAATAAATATTAACTTACCCCTTGAACTTAGCTGTTTATTGACCACCAAACATTTTTACTTTGGTTTGTTAACTCATTCTTTAGGTCCAAAAAGACTGCATTTTCTGATTTAAATGGGAAGCCCAGATCACTTCCTGCTTGGAAATCTTGTCACTTCCCAGCAGATTTCTCCTACAGTAGTCAACAGCTTCTCTTGAAAACAGCTTGCTAAAAAACTACCTATCATAACAGCTTGCCCTGGAGCCCACTATTGTTAGCTTCATCAACTACTCACCTAGGGTTTTTATGCCTTTTCTGTGTTCAGACCCTCAAGAAACTAGTTACAAGGTCTTTGTAGTTGCCCAAAGCTAGACAACATTTTTTGCACCAAAGGGACAAGCCAATTGTCTTGCCAATGGGTTTCAGCCTCAGGCAAGTTCACTATGGATTCAGTGAGACTGAGGAATGACAATGGAACATTCTTGGGATGAAAGCATTTATTACCTGCTTGTTCTCCCAGAGATAGTTGAGGACTACTAGAATTATGTCTGCATCCAACAGTCTGCAGGTCTGTAATCCTCCTTCTTCTCTGCCTCTGCCTAGAGTACTGGGCAGAGCTCTTTATATAATAACTTAGTCAATAACAGCTTATTGCCTATGGGTGTGGAAGCAGTAGCCTAGCAGCAGGCCAGCTACATCATCACTTAATTTAGGTTCAGGTGAGGAACCTAGCCATAGGAAACTTCACTTTATTCACACTAGTTAACAAAAATAGAATATTTGAATGTCTGCTCTCAAAATACTCAGGAATAAGTAGTTTAAAACCTATACATGCTTATGTTACTCTACAAGAAGATATGTCAAAGAAATAATCAATCTTCCCATGTTTTCTTCCATCTGCTACTTCTATAGCTTTACTTCTTCCTTCCTAATTACAACCCTTCAGTAGAATTAGTGCCTCATATTGAAAATTACCAAGTATCATAATTCTTCCAAGTGGTAAAGATACCTCAAAACAAATGCTGGGCATAGAAGCCACAGGGCATAAATCTGCAAAGAAGTAAAAAGCTAACCTTTTCAAAGAATATTGCCTCTCTCTCACTTACCAACTTTACATTTCCCTGTATGGCCCCGGAAGATGACTGGTTAGCCAGAGATGGGTAAGATTCCTCAAGGGAGGAACAACCTAAGACAGGCACAGTCACAAGGGGGCCATCAGAAGAGAAATTGGGGACCAACAGAGGGGAGGCTTAGAACCTCACCCCCCCTGTTTTGAGAGAAATCTTCTGCATCTGTGGATGTTTTGTTGCCCTTGTCTAGCTTGGATTAATATTGAGTCTATAGGCACAGACCTAATCATCTACATTTGCCCTCTTACAGCACTAAATTATGTTTTCTACCTTTATCTTGCATCTACCTACCACTTCAGCATTTTATTAAAAAATAATAATAATAATAATAATAAGGGAAAAATGTGGGATTCACATATAAATCAAGTATAAAAATCAAACAAATAATCATATATGACTTGATTGTTTATAGTTCATGATGCGTGATCAAAACCAAAAGTTTCTGTGATATGACTGCCCTTGCACTGTTCACCATGTCAGAACTTATTCACTATGTAAGACCTTGTTCACCATGTAAGAACTTGTTTGTTATGCTTCAGAAGATTAGAGACTGTTGAGATATATGCTTGGGGTTGATTAATGACTGTGCATTGAGTCCCCTATACAGAATTTTATTGTTGTTAACAACCATTTGATCAATAAATATGAGAGATGTCCTCTCAAAAAAAAAAATACTGAGGAATATTCAATAGGGGTCTGTGAACAAAGATAAGAAAGCTAACTGTTTTTGTTTGGCCAAAATACAGTACTTATTTCAGCCCCTCTTTGCTGTGATGAAAGAGCTCTTAAGTAAATAAAAGCTTAACTTGACCTTAACACATTGATGTCAGAACCTTTGGATGTAAGGAGGGAAGGAAGATAGATCACATAAAAGCATGTAAGATAAGACTTATGATTCAAAGAACATGGTGGTACGATATTGAATCTTAAAACATTTTTGTGAGAGAGCTGCTCAGATCAGCAATAATTAAAATTAAGCAAAATTATAAGGTATAAATATCTCATCACTTTCATAACCCTGTATTATCAAAAAATTTTATACACAGTCAACAGTCAAGGAAACACTTCAATGAAAGACTTTCACTAATCAGCTCAGCCTGAGGTACTGGACAAGTCATCTGCTGCTCATGAGCAGGCAGGGCTTGCTATTGGGGTCTCTAGTTAGGCAAGGGGCTTCCTGTGCTCTGAAGTCATGAGTGGTGCCACTGTCTGCTCCACATTCAAGTAGAGCTGCTGGGTGTGCTCCCTGATCAGGCAGGGCTGCTGACTGTGCTCCTTGGTCAGGTGGAACCTGTAGCTGGGTTCTGCAATCACATCTGGCCAGTCAAGATCACACATTATATTCCCTTGAAGATTGTTGCCACTGGTTGGACTTTTCTATTGGGTAGGCCTGTGGGCTGGCCTACACATTGTGCCTGCTCAGGCAGGTCTCACACCATGCTCCATGACCAGAGGGTGCTGCTGGCTGGACTGTATGTTCAAGCAGAGCTTTAGGGTTGGATGGGCCCTCAGGCTGTGCTCTGCAGGCTGTGCCCTGAAATTGGGTGGACCACAGGCTAGACTTCATGACTAAGTAGATCTCTGCCCATTACTGGGCAAGGTGGCTGATGGACTATCTGAAGGGGCCTCCATCTATATCCAAAGGTGGGGCTAGAACTGTGCTCTGTATCCCCACAGGGTTATTTCTGTGGGTGTAACAGCAGGTTATGCTTCATACTTGGGTAGTCACTTGCTGGACTCCTCACCTGGGAGAGGCCATAGGCTGTGTTCATCAACCAAGCAAGGTCATAGACTGGGTTCTGTTACAGGGTGGTACATTAGGCTGGGCTCTGAAGCTGCCCAGTTCTTTGTTCAGGCTCCTTGAGGCAGGGGTGGTCTAAGACAGGATCCAAGCTATACCTAACAATCCGGCAGGACTGCTGGCTTGGCTCCTTTGCCAGGCTGGGCTTTGAGATGGGCTTTGTGGCTTCCTGGGTTCCCTGGTCAGGCTTGCTGGTCAGGTGGGTGTAGGGAAAATGGAAGTTCCTATGGCCAGGATCCTCACCTGACCCTAATCTACTTGATGATGTAATTGGCAGGCTAATGCTTACATGCCCACTGGCAATAAGCCATTATTGCCAGTTTTGCTATATAAAGAGGAGCCCAGCGCTTGAGGCAGAGCAGAGGCTGGAGCAGAGGCAGAGACAGAGATGGAGAAAGACTTACTGGATGCAGAAGTGACTAGCACTCGAACTGCCGCTGTGAGAATAAAGTGTGGTATAAACCCTTTAAACCCCACCAACCCTCCAACATTCCATTGTTGTATTTCAGTCTCACTGAATTCAGAGTGAACTTGCCCAGAGCTGGGAACCCCCTCTGGCCTGGAACTACAGTGGGACTGAAGGCTATACTCAGCAGTTGAGTGGGGCTGCAAATTAGCTTCCCTGCCAGGTCAGCCATAGAACTGTTGTTGGCTGAGGACCCAAATCAGTCGAACTGTCAATTGAGCTCCCTGGACAGATGGGCCACCAGCTTGGCTCTGCAGATGGGTAGAGTCACTGACTGGACTCTGCTTGGGAGGCACAGATGCAAGCAGGAATATGGCAGGAGGAGTTCGGTTGCTGTAAGCCCCATTCCCTTCTCCTCTATCTGAATCTCAGCGGCCAAACCCAGCAGATTGTCCTATTGATGCCCATGAGGTAAGAACCAAGTGGGCTTCCTGGGAAGCATTATGGTTTCACAGGGCTCTTTTCTAAAGCAAGCCTATGAAAATGAATAATAGGTGGTCAGGGTGCTGCTTCCTTGCTTTTGATCTCCAAGGGTTGGTGGGTACTGAGGAATCTGGGAAGAGGGCAGGGCACTGTTTAGATTGAAGATGCCCTCCTATTACTAAATATGGCACTAATTCTATAAACAAGAAAAATGTCTGCAATTCTGTCTTGAGTGAGATTGGCATCTCAAGAGGTACAGGTGGAAGTTGTATCAATATTTTGCTATCCTTTTCTTCTTGATTCAGACTAGCACTTTTGTATAACTGTACAAGAATCTTTTACCTAGAACCAGATACTAAAAATGTTTAAATTGAAAGGTATGTTTTATTTTATTGTAAAATTTAAATTAAAATTCCTTTTGGCAATTTCTGGATAGATTGCTAACCCCCACACATGTTTTATGTTGTTAGAAAGTTCTTCAGTTTTTAATCTAAATGCCCCTATATAATTATGCAAGAACAATAGCAGAATTCACATTCTTTTCTAGTGTATATGAAACATTCATGAAGATAGACCAGAAAAAAAGACAATAAATTTAAAAGGATTAAAGCTATATAGGATATATTCTCTGATCAAAATTTAATTGTATTAGAATCAAAAGAAAAATAATTTTTTAAAAACTTTAGAAATTAAAAACTTTAATATTTGTAACTGAGTAAAAATGAAAACAACCTAGTGAAAGAAGAAAGGTAGAAAACCAATGATCCAAGTATCCACCTTAAACAGTTAGTGGAAGAACAAACTAAACTCGAAGTAGAAGAAAATAAATAGTAAAGATAATAGCAGAAATTATTAACATGGAATCTGGAAAAACAAAGAAAAAATCAATCAAATAAAAGCCAGGTTTTTTTTAAAGAGATATAAATTTGGCATTCTTCTAGGGAGACTGATAAGAAAATAGAAAAGCTCAAATTACCAATTCTAGGAATGACAGATGGTTATCACTGTACATGTTCAGACTTGAAAAGGATAGAAGAGCATTATGAACATCTTTATGCCAATAGACTTGACAACTAAAATGGACTGAATGTTTATGTCCCTCCAAATTCAAATGTTGAAATCCTCATCCCCAATCTGATATTAGGAGGTAGGCCCTTTGGGTGATAATTAAGTCCTGAGGGTGGAGACCTCATGAATGGGATTATGGCCCTTATAAAATAGTCCCAGGGAGCTCTCTCACCCTCTTCCTCTACCATGTGAGAATATAATGAGATCACAGTCTACAGCCCTGAAGAGGATTCTCACCAGTACCCAAACATGCGGGCATTCTGACCTCAGACTTCCAGCCTCTAGAACTGTGGAAAGTAAATTTATATAGTTTGTAAGCCATCCTATCTATGGTACTTTGTTATAGCAGCCTGAACTAAGACAACAATTTAAAAGAAATGGACAGATTCCTTAATGACATATATAATTAGCAAGGGTTAGAAAACACATACAGTCCAATCAAATTAAAGAAATTGAATTGATAATAAAATTTATTTCATGCCCAAATGGCATCATTAGTGAATCCTATTAACTATTTAAGGTAGAAATAATACAAATCCTTCACAACTTCTTTCTGAAAATGGAAAAGGAGTGGAAACTTCTCAAGTCATCTTATAATACCAAAACTAGGCAAAGACATACTAGAAAAGAAAACTACAAGCTAATATTCTGGAATAAATAAACAGGATGAGGGAGATTTAACCTGAAAATGCAAGCTGGGTTTAACATTCAAAAATAAATCAATTTTATTTACCATATTGGCAAAATAAATAAGAAAACCATATGATTTTCTCAATGTATGGAAGTATACTGTCATGCATATCTACTGGGGAGGTAAAATTGTAAAAACACTTTAGAAAACAGTTTGACAATTATAAAGTTGGAAATACATCATATGACTCAGCAATTACTTTGCTAGATTTTTACCCAAGAAAAATGAAAAATAAAAAAGTCTCCTCAAAGACCTATACACAAATATGCAGAGCAGTTTTATTCATAGTAGTCAATAATTGGAAGCAGTCGAATACCCTAAACCAAGTGAACAGCTAAATAAACTGTAGCTTTTACATAAAGTAATAGTACTTAGCAGCAAAAATAAATGAACTACTAATACATGGAATCTTATGGAAGAATCATAAAATATTATGCTAAGAAAAAATCCCAGAATATACACTGGATGATTCTATTCATATGTAAGTCTAGAAAGGGCAAAACTAATCTGTTGTGACCAAAAGGTTGTCAATAGTTGTTTTGGGTTTGGAGTGGGGCTTTGCTGACTGCCAATCAGTATAAAGAAACTTTAGAATGTTGTAAGTATTAACATATCTTAATAATGATGGTGTTTATACCAAGATACACATATTTGCCCAAACTCATCAAACTGTACCCTTAAAATGGTTCTATCTTATTTTACGTAAGTTTTATCCTAATAAAGTTGAATTTAAAGAACAGCAACAACTAGAAAGTTTTTTGAGGATTCTCAGTGTCCACAGCTACATGGTCAAGGTTGTACATGGCTCCTCCCTTTCCACAGTATAATAAAGCTCTACTTATTCAGGTGCCAACCAACCCAGCCAGTTCTCTACCCAGGGTGCTGAGCTCTTAATGAAACCAGAGGCTAAAAGGTGAGCCCAAACTGCCCCACAAATGCTTACTCTGGAGAAAGGCACCAACCCCCCTCCAGAGGTAATCCTCTTAAAGATGTAAATTCACAGGAAACATTTTTTGGAGTCCCTTCCTTATTCAGACATTCCTGTAGGGTCTGCTTTTTTTCTCCTTTGGAGGTTTTGTTTTGCTTTTAATCCTTCTCAGTATGATGATAGATTTATAGGCTGGTAGGGCGGGAAAGTAGCTAGATTAATGAATTAGTTCATTCAGTACCTAACAAACTTTATCAAGCCTGGAGCACTGTGTGGCCAAAGAGTAGTAAATGGACAAACGAGGTTCCTAAGAAATGAAACAAAAAAATACAAATTGGAGAGAGGCTGGGTGCCCTACCTTAATATCACTCTTACACAATTCTCTTTAAGTCAATTTGCAAAAGACAGTAGCCAGGAAAGGAAAGGATTCTTTGTAAAGCAGCAATGTTCAAATGAGAACATTTGCACTAAGAAGTGGTAATCTGGGCCATATCAGAACTATTATAGTAGAAAGACAAGGCTTTATAATATGACAAACCTGGGTTTTATGGAGGAGGAAAAATAATTTTCCCCTCTACCCTTCTAGGGTCTTGGCTGAGACCCCCCCACCCCTGTAATAAAAGACAGATTAAGAGAAGAAAAACAAACATAAATTTAATAACATTTATACCTCCTGTATACATGGGAAAGACCCAGGATTGAGTAACTCCCTAAATGGCCAAAGCTACCACTTTAAATGACATCTGCAACTAAAGACGAAAGAGAATGTTGGGATTGGGGAACTTGACCAGTTATGGGAGGTTATTGGAAAATGCACTGTAAGGAAGGGTAAGGTTGGTATGCAGATTTATGTCCTTGTCTTCTCCTTGAAAAGTTTCTAGAGATTTAGTTATTCTTTTTTCCCCCGTACAGAGAGGGAGACATCCTTACAAATGGAGATCTCCCTTATAAATGAAAATGTCTCTTACAAAGGGTGACTTCATCCCATCTGTGTATAGTTTCTCCAGGATTCTTGTTGATCTCATATATGCACTACAGCTCTTGCTGTTACAGATGGTATTGAGACTCTAACTGCTGCTTACTAGTCCCTCCTTTACTGCTTTCACCCTTGCTAGCACCTCTACTGCTTTAGTTGGCTCGCATGGTAGAAGTGACCCTTCTCTGGGAAACTCTATCTCTAGACTAACAGCGCCTAGAAATTTAGAGTAGAAAAGCAAAAATCTCCTAAATAGGTCACTTAGACTGGTGGTAGGCAAAGACACTCCTACTTCAAGTCCTTGGTTCCCATACCCAAGTATTATACCTACAGGGAGCCCAACATTATGTCACGTTTACATCAGTGTGAAGTGCATCTTGGAGAATGGTGCATAGTTCTTGCAAACTGGCACCTCAGCTATGCTTTCAAAAGGCTGATCCATTCCAGCTATAAAGCTGGCAACTTCTGGATGGTATGAAGTATTAAGACCAGAAGACTCCATGGCTCAGTGCTTACAACCACATCTACTCTATTGTTGATTCTAAGGCAATGTTATGCAGGACTCATGTCCAAGGAACAAACTCTTTATGTCTTCTAAAAAAGAAACAGGCTGAGGCCTGTAGGCAGGAAGAACAAATTTATATGTGTGTGTGTGTGTGTGTGTGTGTGTGTGTGTGTGTATAAATTCTACTCAAGGTCAATTGCTGTCTTTTCCAAAATTAAAGAAATCTGATGTAATCGGGTTGAAATGGGAACACAAAGGCAGCTTCTATTCAATTTCTGGAAGCTTGATAGGGCCAACTCTACTCTAGAGTTCCCATCAGATTTTCTGAGATGTTGGCTGTAGTTGTTTTATATTCTATCCCCTCCTGCCTGTACTCCTTTCTTCACTCACTCAGAGGTATTCTTGCCATGTTTAATCCCCAATAAAATTCTCGTTGCAAATCTCTGCTATAGAGTCAGTTCCCTGAAGAACTGTGGATCAACAAACTTCCTCCTAAGGAAGGTGAGTCATTTTAACTCCAGGGCTTTTGTTTTTTGAATACATGTATTTAATTTCCAATTATTTTTCCTCTTGCTTTTGCACATTGCCACACTTCGTATCAAAGGAAAGAGTTTATTACCTCTCTTGAATGTGGACTGGCTTTGTGATTGAATTTTACCAATAGAAAGTAGCAAAAGCATTGCTTTGGATGTTCTGATCTCAGGCCTTGAAATGATTAGGAAATTCCATTTCCTGCCTCTTATAATCCAGGTGCCAGGCTCTGAGAATCCAGAACAATATAGAGAGACTGTATGGAAGAGAACCAAGGTGCCCTGGTCACAAAGCCAAGCTGATCCCCTGGCCTACAGGCAACCCCAGCTACCAGCCATGAGTGAACCACCATGGCCATTCTAGCTTAACGGGGACTTCAGGTGACCGCCACCCCTGATACCATCTCGTGAAACAGAAGAACCACCAGATGAGCCCAGTAAACCACTAGAATTGTTAAGAATAATAAGTGACTATTATTTAAAGCCACTAAGATAAAATTTATTATGCAGATATAATAAAAATTCTATATGAAAATTGATACATAGAAGTGAGATACTATCATAACGAAAATCTAAAATGTGGCATTAGATTTGGTACTGCATGGTAATGAGGGTACTATTAATAGAGGCTAAGAAAGCTCTAAAGAAATTGTTTTGGGAGGCAGGCAGAAAGGTAATTCATATCAGTGGTGCTGAAATGTTTTGTAATACTCTAAACAGTGATAACATGGAAGATGGCTAATGTACTTAATGAGCTTAGGGGCTCTGACTAAAGATATATCCAGGCAGAAGGTTGAAAGTAGAAACTGACTTTTTTAATCTGCCTGTGAAAAGAAACATAAACAAAAGTGGGAATTATTCATTTTTCAAGGATTTAGAAGAAATTTAAGAATTGCTGGGTCGGAGAATAAAAACTGGCAAAAGATACCCAAGGTAAATTAAAACCCAAGGGTAAACATCAAATTAGGATCTATTAGTAAAGTGTAGTGTTAGAGTTTATGGCAAAACCAAAACCCTATAGGGTAACGTTTAGAGCCATGGAAAACCGTTCTTCATATCTTCAATTTGAATCAAGGCAGTTACCATGTGTGTCCAGCTCGTTTTCAAATCTATTCTTTACTGGTGACACTTTTGTGTCTTCTTATTCACTCCTTTTTGAACAGCATTGTCTACATTATGATTTACTGGGAAATGGAGCAGATTTGTTGATTTCACATTTTTTTTTAGTTCAAGAAGAACAACATTCCAGGAGCTATATCCATGGAGTAGCTACTCCACCTTAGCATGATTTGAACTGTGAACTGATGCTGAAAAGGATAGCACTTTGAGGGATAAACAGCCCTAGGTAGCAGCCTACGTACGTGGTAAAGAACAGAGGCTTCTGGCCAACAGCCAGTAGAAACTGAAATCTACTCTCCACAGCCACATGAGTGAGCGCTGAAATGGATCCTGTAGCCCTAGTCAAGCCTTCAGGTAATTCCAACACTGGCTGACATTGGGTGGGTTAACAATTTCATAAGAAACCTTTACCCAAAAGATACTTCCAAATTCCTGACTAACAGAAACCAGGAGACAGTAAATATTTGTTGTTTTACCCCATTACATTTTGGGGCAATTTGTTATGCAGTGGTAGATTACAAACATCAATCATAGCATATGAGTGATAGTTTAGTAGTGAGTAAAGTTTATGTTTAGCAATAGGAAACAGGGAATAAGACTATTTTTTTTAGTGTCAAACTTTAATGCATAATAAATAAAAGGTATCAGCAAACAGGAAGCCATATTTTCCTAACTGGAGTTACTAAATTCATATCCATCTAGGGACTCAAAAGTGCTTGAATTTCTTAAATACAATCATGGAAAAGCAAGGATTTAAAGTCAGGTGTCATATATCCAATTAACAAATTAATTAAAATGCCACAAAATTTTTAAAAAGATTTTTTTTGCATAGAAGTTATCTTTAACACATTTGATTAAATCAAATAGTATATTATAAATTTTCAAGTACTATCTTACTCTCCATTTCAAATGAGAAATTCCCCTTTTCAGCTTGATGTTGAAGTGCCACAAATTAAAATAAAATGTTGATATCTTTGATTCTGCTTAGAATTTATGTAAAACCAGCATCCAAAAAACTTATCCCATTAAAAATAATGAAAAATAAAACAATACACTGTGAAACAGATTGATGATACAGAAAAAAGTAAGAATTTGTTTACCAAGTTGTTAAGCACCTGAAATGGCCTTTAGGTAAACAATCTTTAATTACTTAAAGCAGGGGAAAAAAAAGAAAACAGTTACACATTTAAATATTCTTGTTAGCAGACGAAAGGTAAGACGTTTATGTTCAGAGATGTGTTTTTCCTGGAAAAAACTAGAATGTAACTAAGGATTTCTTGTATATGTGACAGAGTGAATAATGACTTCTTTGTACTATGCAACATCTGGATCAAAACAATAATTCTTGTACAGACCATCTGTATAGGCTGAAGGAGCAATGCTGTGATCAATCAGTGGAAGCATTGTTTTCTCTGGGGATTGAAATGAAGGGGCCTAGGCAGTCCAACTCCAATTCTAATCAGTTTAGATAATAGGAATGGAACTTGGAATCTGCTGGAGTATCAGCATAGCCATTTGTTCATCTTCCTGAAATATTAGATATCTTATATCTAGACTCCAGTGGATGATGCCATCCGGTATAATGTTCTTCTGGAATCATCTTTCTCAGCGTCTGCCACCTGGTACTCTGCTGCCCACACTTGTCCCTGAGCTCCCAGGCCAGAGTGTCCCAGCCAACCTCAGATGAGGGGAGCCACTGCAGTGCCGGTGAGCAGGGGGGGCGCTAGGCCCCAGGATGGCCTGTCCTTGCCAAGTGGGAAAGCCACAGCAACCACTGTGGCCTTCCTGCCTGGAGCTTCCTGGAAGGGTGCTGGTGAAGGGTCTGGTCAAGCTTGTTGGGCAAGAAGGCTGGGTCTGGTAGCTGGTTCCCCAGGGTGTTCTGAGGGCACCTGTCACTCAGGGCCCCAGGGTGGAGTGTGGCCTGACACCGTGAGGAGCCACAGTGCCCTCACGGAAGCGCAGGAAAAGCCAGCCTGGCCATGTCGATGTTGGGCTCCCACAGCCATCTCCAGAGAACCCTGCTTCTGAGGTTGCCTCACCAGGCTCCCCAGAGCCCTTCTTTGGCTAACACCCTGGGAACCATGGCAGCCCAAGAACCAGACTCTCTGGAATAAAGCCCTTAGCTGAGCTGAGACCAATCACTGCGCGGATGGTGGTGAGCGAAGTGTGGATGGGGCCTGGCACTCAGGCCTGGGGGCACTGAGGCTCACGACCTACAGGGGGAGGAGGACCCTGAGCTGGGCAGTGGCTCACAGGCCAGGCTGTGCCCAGAGGGGGTTGGGGGCAGGGGGGAAGTCCACAGAGGCTAAGGCTGGAATCCACCCAAGTGCACAAGTGGGGGGCCGGTGAGCGCCTAGATGAGGCGGGTGACGTGGCAGTTGCTGGGCTCGTCCAGGTACAGGGTGCTGAAGACGTCATTGAAGAAGGTCGGGTGGTACCTGCAGGCTCGCTCGCAGTCCGGGTTGAAGTTCATCTCGAGCATCTGTGGCTGCATCACTCGCTTCCCATCTGGACCATTGTCCCCCTTCAGCATGAGGTCAACGGCATACACGGCTCGAGATGAGGGATAGTCGCAGAGGCCCATGGGTGGCGGCTCGGCACACGCCACCTGGAATAGCTCCATGAAGGCCCAGAAGATTTCGGCCTGGACGCTCCTCCACTGAAATTGTGGGTGTTGGTTCTCGAACTCGGGGATGAACTCATCGTAGTGCACCTGCTTCAGTACCACTTCTGGGTCATAGTTCATGACGGTGAAATGTTTCTCATAGTTGTGCAGGTCGTTGAGCACAAAGGGGCGGTTGGAGAACCGCAGCCAGAACACGTCATATACGAGCAACCTCAGGGGCTTCACAGACCGCAGAAGCACGATATAGCGCATGTCGAACTTGACGCTCCCCACGTCTTCACGAAGGAACAAGACAGGACTTTCAATGTATTTGGAGACAGCCTTGGGGGTGCTCTCGCGGTGCCGGCCGATGCTGTGCAGGTTCCTGGTGATGTGGGTGTCCAGGCTGCGGGCCAGGTTCCAGGGCTTGCAGATCCAGTGGTTGTCCTCGCCCCGCCTCTCCCGCTGCTGGAAGTAGCTGACCAACTGGGGCAGCTCGGTGCGCAGGTTGAAGGTTCGGGGCAGCCAGGCCGGGCCCTCAGGAACCCCCGCCCGGCGTGCGATGGAGGCCAGGCAGTCCTTCACTGTCAAAAGGTTCTCGCAGGGGAACTGGTTCAGTAGCACTTGAGGCTGTTTCTGGCTGAGCTTCCTGTAGTCCTTGAAGTGAGAGAAGTTATAGAGGATGTCGGTGTCCGCTTCGTTCTGGGTGAAGGTGAAGCGCGGGTGGGTGAGGTGGCTGAGCACCTGCTGGATGTCCGTATAGACCTTGAAGATGTGGTCGCTGGGGTACACCACTGGGTCGATGGCAAGTGGCAGCTTCTCCTTGTTTTCATCCAAAATGGCCTGGTAGTGCTCTCCGGGTGGCTCGGGGGTGGAGGAGCTCAGGTCCAGCATGTGGGCAGGGGCCCAGGGCAGCAGCCTGCACTTCCGGATCAGAGGGTCTGCTTCTCCATAGGCAAAGTCCTGGGTCACCTCCTCACCCGTGTCCTTTGCAGGTGCTATATTGGCATTCACTTTGCAGCAGAATTACCCATTACATGATTGGTGTGCTGATTGTCCATGCAGTTGGCCGAAAAGAGTTTGAGTCTATGAATTTGAGGAAAGTAAAATTATCACTCTTATTTTAAGAGCCAGCTTTGTATTTTCATGCAGATGTAAAAAGTTCTCTTGGTTTTCATTACTCAGAGTTGCCACAGTGGTCTTTTAAAATATTAGACCAGAGGGATTATATTTAAAATATACTGACCTATATGTGTGTGTTTACATGCACCTGTGTACCTGAGTGTATCTGTATTCCAGATCGAGCTAACATGATATTCCATCTTCTGAAGCTAAAGCCTAGAGTATAATTTCCCTCTTGTGATTACTCAGTCCAGAGTATAGATTTGGGAAAAAGAAAACGGGACAAATGACTAATTGGCAAACCAAGATGTGTGGAAAGAAAGCTCACACTCCCTCCCTGGACTCCATGGTTCATCACCAAAGGGAACAAAAAGTAGGTTATCCAATAACAGTTTAAAAGAGATTCCTCCCACACAATTTCCCTTCAAAATTACACTATACTGACATACATGCATAGGCAGAGTATCCAAGAGTTACCTGCCATTAAATGCTTTTTATATGGCAGGCACTTTCCTAATAGTTTATGTGTATGTATTCATTTTATGCTTACAATATTCCTATGAGGAAGATATTATTACTATTTCCATGTTCACTTATGAAGAAGCAGGAACACATGAAGCTTATATAATTTATCCAAGGTCATACAGCAAGTGAGTGACAGAGCCAGCCTGTCTCCTCTTTAACCCACACTTCTATCCACTACATCATATTGACTACTTTCTGTAGTATGTGCTGTACTTTTTATCATAATAATATTGGAGAGGGGCGGAAGATGGCGGCGTGAGTAGAGCAGCGGAAATCTCCTCCCAAAACAACATATATCTATGAAAATATAACAAAGACAACTCTTCCTAGAATAAAGACCAGAGGACACAGGACAATATCCAGACCACATCCGCACCTGAGAGAACCCAGCGCCTCGCGAAGGGGGTAAGATACAAGCCCCGGCCCCGCGGGAGCCGAGCGCCCCTCCCCCCCAGCTCCCGGAGGGAGAAGAGCAGGCAGAGCGGGAGGGAGACGGAGCCCAGGGCTGCTGAACACCCAGCCCCAGCCATCCGGGCCAGAGTGCAGGGCCCTCGATACTGGGAAAACAGGGCAGCAAGAACAGTGAGCAGGCACTGAAGGCTGGGCAACAGAGGACATAAGAAAAGCGCGCGACCATTTTTTTTTGCTCTTTTGCTGTTTTGTTTTGGCGAGCGCTTTTTGGAAGTCTTAAAGGGATAGGGACCCCAATACTAGGGAAACAGGGCAGAAAGACCGGTGAGCAGAGGCCTGAGGCTGGCACCGGAGAATAAAGAAAAATGAACGATCACCTTTTTTTTTTTTTTCTTTTTAATTAAAAAAAATTTTTTTCTTTTTTTTTTTTTGGTGGGCAAAGTTTTGTTTTGGCGGGTGCTTTTTGGAAGTCTTAAAGGGGCAGGGTGGGTCACTTAATCCAGAGGTAGGGAATCCGGGATCTCTGGGCACCCTAACCACTGGGCTGCAGGGAGCAGGGAGGCCCCTTACGGAGATAAATAGCCTCCCAGCAGCTCCTGCTCCAACGCGACTCCACCATTTTGGAGTAGCTGCCCGAGTCAGGCCACGCCCACAGCAACAGCGGAGATTAACTCCATAGCAGCCGGGCAGGAAGCAGAAGCCCTGTCTGCGCGCAGCTGCGCAGCACAAGCCACTAGAGGTCTCTGTTCTCCCAGGAGAGGAGGGCCACAAACAAACAAGAAAGGAAGTCCTTCCAGCCGTCACTCGTCCCAGTTCTGCAGACTATTCCTATCACCATGAAAAGGCAAAGCTACAGGCAGACAAAGATCACAGAGACAACACCAGAGAAGGAGACAGACCTAACGAGTCTCCCTGAAAAAGAATTCAAAATAAGAATCATAAACATGCTGACAGAGATGCAGAGAAATACGCAAGAGAAATGGGATGAAGTCCGGAAGGAGATCACAGATGCCAGAAAGGAGATCGCAGAAATGAAACAAACTCTGGAAGGGTTTATAAGCAGAATGGATAGAATGCAAGAGGCCATTGATGGAATTGAAATCAGAGAACAGGAACGCATAGAAGCTGACATAGAGAGAGACAAAAGGATCTCCAGGAATGAAACAATATTAAGAGAAATGTGTGACCAATCTAAAAGGAGCAATATCCGTATTATAGGGGTCCCAGAAGAAGAAGAGAGAGGCAAAGAGATGGAAAGTATCTTAGAAGAAATAATTGCTGAAAACTTCCCCACACTGGGGGAGGAAGTAATCAAACAGACCACGGAAATACACAGAACCCCCAACAGAAAGGATCCAAGAAGGGCAACACCAAGACACATAATAATTAAAATGGCAAAGATCAAGGACAAGGAAAGAGTGTTAAAGGCAGCTAGAGAGAAAAAGGTCACCTATAAAGGGAAACCCATCAGGCTAACGTCAGATTTCTCAACAGAAACCCTACAGGCCAGAAGAGAATGGCATGATATATTTAATACAATGAAACAGAAGGGCCTTGAACCAAGGATACTGTATCCAGCACGACTATCATTCAAATATGATGGTGGGATTAAACAATTCCCAGACAAACAAAAGCTGAGGGAATTTGCTTCCCACAAACCACCTCTACAGAACATCTTACAGGGACTGCTCTAGATGGGAGCACTCCTAGAAAGAGCACAGCACAAAACACCCAACATATGAAGAATCGAGGAGGAGGAACAAGAAGGGAGAGAAGAAAAGAATCTCCAGACAGTGTATATAACAGCTCAATAAGCGAGCTAAGTTAGGCAGTAAGACACTAAAGAGGCTAACCTTGAACCTTTGGTAACCACGAATTTAAAGCCTGCAATGGCAATAAGTACATATCTTTCAATAGTCACCCTAAATGTTAATGGGTTGAATGCACCAATCAAAAGACACAGAGTAACAGAATGGATAAAAAAGCAAGACCCATCTATATGCTGCTTACAAGAAACTCACCTCAAACCCAAAGACATGTACAGACTAAAAGTCAAGGGATGGAAAAACATATTTCAAGCAAACAACAGTGAGAAGAAAGCAGGGGTTGCAGTACTAATATCAGACAAAATAGACTTCAAAACAAAGAAAGTAACAAGAGATAAAGGACACTACATAATGATAAAGGGCTCAGTCAAACAAGAGGATATAACCATTCTAAATATATATGCACCCAACACAGGAGCACCAGCATATGTGAAACAAATACTAACAGAACTAAAGGGGGATATAGACTGCAATGCATTCATTCTAGGAGACTTCAACACACCACTCACCCCAAAGGATAGATCCACTGGGCAGAAAATAAGTAAGGACACGGAAGCACTGAACAACACAGTAGAGCAGATGGACCTAATAGACATCTATAGAACTCTACATCCAAAAGCAGCGGGATATACATTCTTCTCAAGTGCACATGGAACATTCTCCAGAATAGACCACATACTAGGCCACAAAAAGAGCCTCAGAAAATTCCAAAAGATTGAAATCCTACCAACCAACTTTTCAGACCACAAAGGCATAAAACTAGAAATAAACTGTACAAAGAAAGCAAAGAGGCTCACAAACACATGGAGGCTTAACAACACGCTCCTAAATAATCAATGGATCAATGACCAAATCAAAATGGAGATCCAGCAATATATGGAAACAAATGACAACAACAACACTAAGCCCCAACTTCTGTGGGACACAGCAAAAGCAGTCTTAAGAGGAAAGTATATAGCAATCCAAGCATATTTAAAAAAGGAAGAGCAATCCCAAATGAATGGTCTAATGTCACAATTATCGAAATTGGAAAAAGAAGAACAGATGAGGCCTAAGGTCAGCAGAAGGAGGGACATAATAAAGATCAGAGAAGAAATAAATAAAATTGAGAAGAATAAAACAATAGCAAAAATCAATGAAACCAAGAGCTGGTTCTTCGAGAAAATAAACAAAATAGATAAGCCTCTAGCCAGACTTATTAAGAAGAAAAGAGAATCAACACAAATCAACAGTATCAGAAACGAGAAAGGAAAAATCACGACGGACCCCACGGAAATGCAAAGAATTATTGGAGAATACTATGAAAACCTATATGCTAACAAGCTGGGAAACCTAGGAGAAATGGACAAATTCCTAGAAAAATATAACCTTCCAAGATTGACTCAGGAAGAAACAGAAAATCTAAACAGACCAATTACCAGCAACGAAATTGAAGAGGTAATCAAAAAACTACCAAAGAACAAAACCCCCGGGCCAGATGGATTTACCTCGGAATTTTATCAGACATACAGGGAAGACATAATACCCATTCTCCTTAAAGTTTTCCAAAAAATAGAGGAGGAGGGGATACTCCCAAACTCATTCTATGAAGCTAACATCACCCTAATACCAAAACCAGGCAAAGACCCCACCAAAAAAGAAAACTACAGACCAATATCCCTGATGAACGTAGATGCAAAAATACTCAACAAAATATTAGCAAACCGAATTCAAAAATACATCAAAAGGATCATACACCATGACCAAGTGGGATTCATTCCAGGGATGCAAGGATGGTACAACATTCGAAAGTCCATCAACATCATCCACCACATCAACAAAAAGAAAGACAAAAACCACATGATCATCTCCATAGATGCTGAAAAAGCATTTGACAAAGTTCAACATCCATTCATGTTAAAAACTCTCAGCAAAATGGGAATAGAGGGCAAGTACCTCAACATAATAAAGGCCATCTATGATAAACCCACAGCCAACATTATATTGAACAGCGAGAAGCTGAAAGCATTTCCTCTGAGATCGCGAACTAGACAGGGATGCCCACTCTCACCACTGTTATTTAACATAGTACTGGAGGTCCTAGCCACGGCAATCAGACAAAATAAAGAAATACAAGGAATCCAGATTGGTAAAGAAGAAGTTAAACTGTCACTATTTGCAGATGACATGATACTGTACATAAAAAACCCTAAAGAATCCACCCCAAAACTACTAGAACTGATATCGGAATACAGCAAAGTTGCAGGATACAAAATCAACACACAGAAATCTGTGGCTTTCCTATATACTAACAATGAACCAACAGAAAGAGAAATCAGGAAAACAACTCCATTCACAATTGCATCAAAAAAAATAAAATACCTAGGAATAAACCTAACCAAAGAAGTGAAAGACTTATACTCTGAAAACTACAAGTCACTCTTAAGAGAAATTAAAGGGGACACTAACAGATGGAAACTCATCCCATGCTCGTGGCTAGGAAGAATTAATATCGTTAAAATGGCCATCCTGCCCAAAGCAATATACAGATTTGATGCAATCCCTATGAAACTACCAGCAACATTCTTCAATGAACTGGAACAAACAATTCATAAATTCATATGGAAACACCAAAGACCCCGAATAGCCAAAGCAATCCTGAGAAAGAAGAATAAAGTAGGGGGGATCTCACTCCCCAACTTCAAGCTCTACTATAAAGCCATAGTAATCAAGACAATTTGGTACTGGCACAAGAGCAGAGCCACAGACCAATGGAACAGACTAGAGAATCCAGACATTAACCCAGACATATATGGTCAATTAATATTTGATAAAGGAGCCATGGACATACAATGGCGAAATGACAGTCTCTTCAACAGGTGGTGCTGGCAAAACTGGACAGCTACATGTAGGAGAATGAAACTGGACCATTGTCTAACCCCATATACAAAAGTAAACTCAAAATGGATCAAAGACCTGAATGTAAGCCATGAAACCATTAAACTCTTGGAAGAAAACATAGGCGAAAACCTCTTAGACGTAAACATGAGTGACCTCTTCTTGAACATATCTCCCCGGGCAAGGAAAACAACAGCAAAAATGAGTAAGTGGGACTATATTAAGCTGAAAAGCTTCTGTACAGCAAAAGACACCATCAATAGAACAAGAAGGATCCCTACAGTATGGGAGAATATATTTGAAAATGACACATCCGATAAAGGCTTGACGTCCAGAATATATAAGGAGCTCTCACGCCTCAACAAACAAAAAACAAATAACCCAATTAAAAAATGGGCAGAGGAACTGAACAGACAGTTCTCCAAAAAAGAAATACAGATGGCCAACAGACACATGAAAAGATGCTCCACATCGCTAATTATCAGAGAAATGCAAATTAAAACTACAATGAGGTATCACCTCACACCAGTAAGGATGGCTGCCATCCAAAAGACAAACAACAACAAATGTTGGCGAGGCTGTGGAGAAAGGGGAACCCTCCTACACTGCTGGTGGGAATGTAAGTTAGTTCAACCATTGTGGAAAGCAGTATGGAGATACATCAAAATGCTCAAAACAGACTTACCATTTGACCCAGGAATTCCACTCCTAGGAATTTACCCTAAGAATGCAGCAATCAAGTTTGAGAAAGACAGATGCACCCCTATGTTTATTGCAGCACTATTTACAATAGCCAAGAATTGGAAGCAACCTAAATGTCCATCAATAGATGAATGGATAAAGAAGATGTGGTACATATACACAATGGAATACTACTCAGCTATAAGAAAAGGGCAAATCCAATCATTTGCAGCAACATGGATGGAGCTGGAGGGTATTATGCTCAGTGAAACAAGCCAAGCGGAGAAAGAGAAATACCAAATGATTTCACTTATCTGTGGAATATAAGAACAAAGGAAAAACTGAAGGAACAAAACAGCAGCAGAATCACAGAACTCAAGAATGGACTAACAGGTACCAAAGGGAAAGGGACTGGGGAGGATGGGTGGGTAGGGAGGGATAAGGGGGGGAGAAGTAGGGGGGTATTAAGATTAACATGCATGGGGGGGTAGGAGAAAAGGGAGGGCTGTACAACACAGAGAAGGCAAGTAGTGATTCTACAACATTTTGCTATGCTGATGGACACTGACTGTAAAGGGGTTTATAGGGGAGACCTGGTATAGGGGAGAGCCTAGTAAACATAATATTCGTCATGTAAGTGTAGATTAGTGATAGCAAAAAAAAAAAAAAAAAAAAAAAAAAAGGGCAGTTCCTGTGTGGTAACCTCCAACGAGTTCTACACAAGGGTATAAAGGGCACATAAAAGTGTAGGCAAAGGGTCTGTTTGTGTTTATACAGAGGATCAAAGCCTAATTGGGCTACCCCGAAAATGAACTAAGATACGATATGAAAAAGAACTTCCAACATCTGCACTCTCTGGAAGACTCATGCCAGAAGATGATCATCAAAAAACCCCAACAAAGATCCACGCACTGCTACAGCTGTAGATGCACTCATCCCACCAGTTCCTGGACTTGCCATGGGAATGAGGAAGGAGATATCTAAGCTGGCCTGTGCATACAGTAAAACAACAAAATTGGACTGGATCTATACTGTTGGAACTCAACCAAGAATTTGGAGAAGTGCAAATTGTAGCGCTCCAAAGTCTTACAACTACAAACTATTTATTGTTAAAAGAACATATGGCATGTGAACAGTCCCCAGGAATGGGTTGTTTTAATTTGTCTGATTTCTCTCAGACTGTTCAAGTTCAGTTGGACAATATCCACCATATCATAGATAAGTTTTCACAAATGCCTAAGGTGCCTAACTGGTTTTCTTGGTTTCACTGCAGATGGCTGGTAATTACAGATATGCTTTGGTTATGTAACTATACTCCTATTATGTTAATGTGTGTGTGCAATTTAAGTAGTAGCTTAAAACCTATACATGCTGAAGTTACTCTACAAGAAGATATATCAAAGAAATAATCAATCGTCCCATGTTTTCTTCCGCCTGCTACTTCTATAGCTTTTCTTCTTCCTTCCTAATTACAACCCTTAAATAGAATTCGTGCCTCATATCAAACTTACCGAGTATCATAATTCTTCCAAGTGGTAAAGATACCTCAAGACAAATGCTGGGCATAGAAGCCACAGGGCATAAATATGCAAAGAAGTAAAAAGCTAACTTTTTCAAACAATAAGGCTTTTCTCTCACTTACCAACTTTACATTTCCCTGTATGGCCCCGGAAGATGACTGGTTAGCCAGAGACGGGTAAGATTCCTCAAGGGAGGAACAACCTAAGACAGGCACAGTCGCAGGGGGGCCATCAGGTGAGAAATTGGGGATCAACAGAGGTGAGGCTTAGAACCTCACCCCCCTGTTCTGAGAGAAATCTTCTGCATACGTGGATGTTTTATTGCCCTGGTCTAGCTTGGATTAACACATAGTCTACAGGCACACACCTGATCATCTACATGTGCTCTCTTACAACACTAAACTATGTTTTCTACCTTTATCTTGTATCTACCTACCATTTCAGCATTTTATTAAAAATAATAATAAAGAGAGAAATGTGGTATCCACATATAAATCAAGTATAAAAACCAAATGAGTATTCATATTTGAACTGACTGTTTAGAGTTCATAATGCATGAGCAAAACCGAAAGTTTCTGTGATGACTGCCCTTGTACTGTTCACTATGTAACTTATTCATTATGTAAGAATTTGTTCTACATGTAAAAACTTGTTTGTTATGCCTCAGAAGATTGGAGACTGACAAAAATTAGGCTTGGGGTGGAATAATGATTGTGCATTGAGCATTGACTCCCCTATACAGAATTTTATTGTCGTTAACAACCATTTGATCAATAAATATGATAGATGCCCTCACAAAAAAAAAAAAAAAAAAAAAAAGGACAGACTTCCAATGGTAAAATAAATTAGTAACCAGGATGTAATGTATAGCATAAGGAATATAGTCAAGATATTGTAACAGCTTGGTAGGGTGATAGCTGGAACCTAGAATTATGTATATAAATGTTCTACCACTGTGTTGTACACTTGAAACTCATGTAATGTAATACTGTGTGTCAACTACCCTTCAATAAAAAATAATTATTAAAAAAAAAAAAAATAATATTGTATGTTCTTTATTCATAATATAAGAAGCAGGTGAATCTGGGAAAATATTCACAGTAGGCTACCAAAAAATCATGATCAATTTGAGTTCACTTTTTAAAAACAAACATAAATGCATATAATTCATGTCTATGTAATTAAGCTTTATCCAGCTTTATAATTCTTTGCCATGGTTATAATCTATTTCAAATAACATCTGACCCTGGTAAATTAGTTTATTTACAAACAAACACTACATCTTTGTTTTAAAGGATCAGATGTTAATGGTAGCTAAATTTGCCCATAAATTTGGTTGGATAAGCAAAACACACTGAATCAAAGACTTGGCTTCAGGTTTGTCTAGGTCCCTATGACTGAATAAATGCACAGCTGGGAGTTAGGGATGGAGATTGGCTATTCCACACTCACTATGCCACTCCTCATCCTGTGCTGGCACCTGTAGTCTCCTAGGCATTTGTAATAAATTTAATATATTACATTGGGAAAGAGAAGTTAGTTTTCTGCCTAGGACTAAGAGAAAGGCACTTTTCTTAAGAGTATCATAGTAAGTAAGGTAGCTTGGTGCAATGAATAAAGCCAGAGTCTTTATACCATTACATTTGTATTTCAATAATCACCATCCCACTTACAAGTCATGTAAACTGGACCAAGTCTTATCATAATTTTGTCTTGGTTTTCATATCCACCTCAAGATCAAAGATTCTGATAAAAGTTGTCTAAAATATAAAATCTAATTTCATCTCCAAACAAGAAATAGCAACTTACTGATTTTTCTTTTACAGACATAAAGATAATAAATTTAGTTTTCTTAAGTAAATTTTCATTTGTCATTGTATCATTAGAAAATTATCTTGGATGAAACAGTATCAGTTCTAAATTCAAGTAATAGGAAAATCCTATTTGTTGTTCAAATGCTTATTTCTTTAAGGCAAGAGAAATTCTTTACTGAAATATAAACAGTCAGCAGATTTTAGTGACATATTGTGAATCCGAAAAAAAACCTTCACATTGGATTAGAAGGCCTTAAGGCAGTTTTAATTAAACAGAGCAGGGATACCTTCATAAACCCAATGTCAGGATTATGCTCCCCTTAGACTTCCTCTTCAACTGTAGAGCCTTCATTTTAAGAAAATTAATTAAGTAGTGATATAAAACATCAGCAGTAACCAATCTAGGGAGCCCCCTCCAGGAATGCATAATTTCATACATGGGTCATCATGTATTCTATGTTCTTTCTTTCTTATTAATTTAAAAAGCAGGTGAATCTGGGAAAATATTCATAGTAGGCTACCAAAAAAATATCAACAGTTTGAGTTCATTTTTTTAAAACATACATAAATGAATATAATTTTCATGTCTAGATAATTAAGCATTATCCATCTTTATAATTCTTTGCCCATGGTTATAATCTATTTCAAATAACTTTGCAAGAGCAGAAAATCATTGACTGTTCTGTCTAGAACCTCAGAATGATGAAATAAAGACAAATCAGTCTGCACTTGTTAGGACTTAAGAACATGCTGAGAAGCTCAGGGTATAGGGATAAGCTTCCCCAAACCCTAGGAAATGGAGTCTAGGAATTTTTTTTTGTATCATTCATATAAAATCACACGAGCAACATTGTTGTTACTAGATTCACCCCATTCTCAGGTTCCCACCACATACCCCATTACAGTCACTGTCCATCAGCATAGTAAAATGCTGTAGAACCACTACTTGTTGCCTCTGTGCTATACTGCCTTTCCCATGTCCTCTCCCCCATGTTATGTGTGCTAATCATAATGCCCCTTATTTCCCCTATCCCTCCCCAGTCCCTTTCCTTTGGCAACTGTTAGTCCATTCTTGGATTCTGTGAGTTTGCTGCTGTTTTGTTCCTTCTGTTTTTCCTTTGTTCTTATGCTCCACAGATGAGTGAAATCATTTGGTACTTGTCTTTCTCTGCCTGGCTTATTTCACTGAGTATAATACCCTCTAGCTCCATCCATGTTGTTGCAAATGGTAGGATTTGTTTTCTTATGGCTGAATAATATTCCAGTGTGTATATGTACCACATCTTCTTTATCATTCATCTACTGATGGACACTTAGGTTGTTTCCATTTCTTGGCTATTGTAAATACTGCTGTGTTAAACAAAAGGGGGCATATGTCTTTTTCAAACTGTGCTCCTACATTCTTAGGGTAAATTCCTAGGAGTGGAATTCCTGAGTCAAATGGTATTTCTATTTTGAATTTTTTGAGGAACCACCATACTGCTTTTCACAAAGGTTGAACTAATTTACATTCCCACCAGCAGTGTAGGAGGATGCCCCTTTCTCCATATCCTCGTCAACATTTGTTGTTGTCTGTCTTTTGGATGGTGGCCATCCTAACTGGTGTAAGGTGATATCTCATTGTGGTTTTAATTTGCATTTCTCTGATGATTAGTGATGTGGAGCATCTTTCCATGTGTCTGTTGGCCATCTGAATTTCTTCTTTGGAGAAGTGTCTGTTCAAATACTCTGCCCATTTTTTAATTGGATTATTTGATTTTTGTTTGTTGAGGTGTATGAGCTCTTTATATATTTTGGATGTCAACCCCTTTTTGGAGATGTCATTTATGAATATATTCTCCCATATGGTAGGATCCCTTTTTGTTCTACTCGTGGTGTCCTTTGCTGTACAGAAGCTCTTTAGTTTGATATAGTCCCACTTGTTCATTTTTGCTTTTGTTTCCCTTGCCTGGGGAGATGTGTTCATGAAGAAGTTGCTCATGTTTATGTCCAAGAGATTTTTGCCTGTTTTTTTTCTAAGAGTTTTATGGTTTCATGACTTACATTCAGGTCTTTGATCCATTTTGAGTTTACTTTTGTGTATGGAGTTAGACAGTAATCCAGTTTTATTCTCTTTCATGTAGCTGTCCAGTTTTGCCAACACCAGCTATTGAAGAGGCTGTCATATCCCCACTGTAAATCCATGGCTCCTTTATCATATATTAATTGACCATACATGCTTGAGTTAATATCTGGACTCTCTATTCTGTTCCATTTGTCTATGGGTCTGTTCTTGTGCCAGTACCAAATTGTCTTGATTACTGTGGCTTTGTAGTAGACCTTAAGGTTGGGAAACAAGATCCACCCGGCTTTATTCTTCCTTCTAAGGACTGCTTTGGCTTTTCGGGGTCTTTTGTGGTTCCATATGAATTTTACAACTATTTGTTCTAGTTCATTGAAGAATGCTGTTGGGATTTTGATAGGGATTGCATTGAATCTGTAGATTGCTTTAGGCAGGAGGGCCATTTTGACAATATTAATTCTTCCTATCCATGATCACAGGATGTGTTTCCATTTGTTGGTATCTTCTTTAATTCTTTCATGAGTGTTTTGTAGTTTTCAGAGTAAGTCTTTCAAGGAAGTCTTTCACTTCCTTGGTTAGGTTTATTCCTAGGTATTTTATTCTTTTTAATGCAATTGGGAATGGAATTGTTTTCCTGATTTCTCTTTCTGCTAGTTCATCATTAGTGTACAGGAATGCAACAGACTTCTGTGTATTAATATTGTACCCTGCAACTTTGCTGAATTCAGATATTAAATCTAGTAATTTTGGAGTGGATTCTTTAGGGATTTGTATATACAATATCATGTCATCTACAAACAGGGACAATTTAACTTCTTCCTTACCAGTCTGGATGCCTTTTATTTCTTTGTGTTATCTGATTGCCATGGCTAGGACCTCCCGTACTATTTAGAATAAAAGTGGGGAGAGTGGGCATCCTTGTCTTGTTCCTGTTCTTAAAGGAAAAGCTTTTAGCTTTTCACTGTTAAGTATGATGTTGGCTGTGGGTTTATCATATATGGCCTTTATTATGGTGAATTATTTTCCCTCTATACCCATTTTTTTTTAGAGTTTTTATCATGAATAGGTGTTAAATTTTGTTAAATACTTTTTCAGCATCTATGGAGATGATCATGTGATTTTTGTCTTTCTTTTTGTTGATGTGGTGGATGATGTTCATTGGTCTTTGAATATTGTACCATCCATGCATCTCTGGATGAATCCCACTTGATCATGGTGTATGATCCTCTTGATTTATTTTTGAATTCGGTTTGCTAATATTTTGTTGAGTATTTTTGCATCTATGTTCATCAGGGATAGTGGTCTGTAATTTTCTTTTTTTGTGGTGTCTTTGCCTGGTTTTGGTATTAGAGTGATGTTGGCTTCGTAGAATGTGTTTGGAAGTATTTACTCCTCTTCTACTTTTTGGAAAACTTTAAGGAGGATAGGTATTAGGTCTTCACTAAATATTTGATGAAATTCAGCAGTGAGACCTTCTGGTACAGGAGTTTTGTTCTTAGGTAGTTTTTTGATTACCAATTCAATTTCCTTTGTTTATTCAGATTTTCTGTTTCTTCATGGGTCAGCCTTGGAAGGTTGTATTTTTCTACAAAGTCATCCATTTCTTCTAGGTTATACAGTTTGTTAGCATATAATTTTTCATAGTATTCTCTCATAATTCTTTGTATTTCTGTGGTGTCCATAATGATTTTTCCTTTCTAATTTCTGATTCTATTCACGTGTGTAGACTCTCTTTTTTTCTTGATTAGTCTGTCTAGGGTTTGATCTATTTTGTTTATTTTCTTGAAGAACCAACTACTGTTTTCATTGATTCTATTGTTTTATTCTTCTTGATTTTATTTATTTCTGCTCTAATCTTTATTATGTCCCTCCTTCTACTGACTTTGGGCCTCATTTGTTCTCTTTTTCTAGTTTTGTTAATTGTGAGCTTAGACTGTTCATTTGGGATTGTTCTTCTTTCCTGAGGTAGGCTTGTATTGCAATATACTTCCCTTTTAGCACAGCCTTTGCTGTGTCCCACAGATTTTGCAGTGTTGAGTTATTGCTGCCATTTGTCTCCATATATTGCTTCATCTCTGCTTTTATTTGGTCATTGATCCATTGATTATTTAAGAGCATGTTATTAAGCCTCCATGTGTTTTTGGGCTTTTTCATTTTCTTTGTGTAATTTATTTCTAGTTTCATATCTTTGTGATCTGAGAAGCTGGTTGCTACAATTTCAATCTTTTAGAATTTACTGAGGCTCTTTTTATGGCCTAGTATATGATCTATTCTTGAAAATGTTCCATGTTCACTTGAGAGGAATGTGTATCCTGTTGCTTTTGGATTGAGTGTCCTGTAGATGTCCATTAGGTTCATCTGTTCTAATACATTGTTCAGTGCCTCTGTCTCCTTATTTTCTGTCTGGTTGATCTGTCCTTTGGAGTTAGGTGGTGTGTTGAAGTCTCCTAGAATGTATGCATTTCATTCTGTTTCCCCCTTTAATTCTGTTAGTATTTGTTTCACATATGTAGGTTATCCTGTGTTGGGTGCATAGATATTTATAATAGTTATATCCTCTTGTTGGACTGACCCCTTTATCATTATGTAATGTCCTTCTTTGTCTCTTGTGACTTTCTTTGTTTTGAAGTCTATTTTGTCTGATACAAGTGCTGCAACTCCTGCTTTTTTCTCCCTATTCGTTGCATGAAAAATCTTTTTCCATCCCTTTACTTTGAGTCTGTGTATGTCTTTGGGTTTGACATGAGTCTCTTGTAGGCAGCATATATATGGGTATTGTTTTTATATCCATTCAGTGACTGTATGTGTTTTGATTGGTACATTCAGACCATTTACATTTAGGGTGATTATCAATAGGTATGTACTTATTGCCATTGCAGGCTTTAGATTCATGGTTACCAAAGGTTCAAGGGTAATTCCCTTACTATCTAACAGTCTAATTTAACTCACTTAGTATGCTATTACAAACACAACCTAAAGGGTATTTTTTCTGTCCTTTGTCTTCCTTCTCCCTTCTTTATATATTAGATATCATATTCTGTACTCTTTGTCTATCCCTTGATTGACTGTGGCGTTAGTTGATTTGATTTTGCATATGCTTAGTAATTAATTGTTCTACTTTCTTTGCTGTGGTTTTATTTCCCCTGGTGACAGCTATTATCCTTAGGAACACTTCCATCTATAGCAATCCCTCCAAAATGCACTGTACAGGTGGTTTGTGGGAGGTAAATTCTCTCAGCTTTTGCTTATCTGAAAATTGTTTAATCCCTCCTTCAAATTTAAATGATAATTTTGCTAGGTAGAGTATTCTTGGTTTGAGGTACTTCTGTTTCATTGCATTGAATATATCATGCCACTCCCTTCTGGCCTGTAAGGTTCCTATTGAGAAGTCTGATGATAGCCTGATGGACTTACTTTTGTATATAATCTTTTTCTTTCTTTGGCTGCTTTTAAAAGTCTGTCTTTATCCTTGATCTTTGCCATTTTAATTATTATATATCTTGATGTTGTCTTCCTTGGGTCCCTTGTGTTGGGAGATCTGTGGATCTCCATGCCTGAGAGACTATCTCCTTCCCCAGATTGGGGAAGTTTTCAGCAATTACGTCCTCAATGACACTTTCTATCGCTTTTTCTCTCTCTTCTTCTGGTACCCCTATAATGCGAATATTGTTCCATTTGGATTGGTCACACAGTTCTCTCAATATCCTTTCATTCTTAGAGGTCCTTTTTTCTCTCTGGGCCTCAGTTTCTTCATATTCCTCTTCTCTAATTTCTATTCCTTTTACCATCTCTTCTACTATGTCTAATCTGCTTTTAAATCCCTCCATTGTATATTTCATTTCAGATATGGAATTTCTTAATGATTGAATCTCCATGCTAAATTCATCCCTGAGTTCTTGAATATTTTTCTGTACCTCCATGAGCATATTTATGATTTTTATTTTGAACTCTCTTTCAGGAAGATTGGTGAGTTCAGTTTCATTTGGCCCTTTTTCTGGTGTTTCTGAGATTTTTCTTTGAACCAGATTCCTTCGATGTTTCATATTTGTATGTGGCACCCTCTAGTGCCCTGAAGCTCTAGTCTCTGGAGCTGCTCAGCCCCTGGAGTGATGTTGGGCATTGCCGGGGAGCAGGGCTGGTGCCTGGGGAAGGAAAGAGCTGTTTCCTGCTTCCTGGCTGCAGTGCCTGTCTCTACTGTCAGAACCAGTGGGCCAAGCACACAGGTGTAAGCCTCTGTGCTTTGTGTCTGTAGCTGCCTTAGGCAGGGCCTCCCTCTGGCTGGCCTGACACCAGAGCAGGGACTGCTGGTTTGTGAGCCAGTGCCAGCAGACCAGGAGGAAGGTGCAGCAGGCTTTTTAACACAGTGGGGGGCCTCAGAGCTGAGTAGCCAGCCAGGGGGATGGAGCACCTGAAGCTCCTGAAAGTTCCTATCCTGCTGGGCAGAGGGTGCCCAGATAATCTTGTCCACCTATCCCTCTCCCATGCACCAAGCTCCAGGCAAATCCCACCCCTTTAGCAGCCCTCTCGCTGCTAGGAAGCCTCTCAACCACCTGCTTTTCCTTTATCCCAGAGCAGACGGATGTGGATCCCTGTCCTCCACAAAGAGCTGGAATCTCAGTCTCTCCAAGTATTCTGCCTGTCTTAGCTTTCCAACTCCACTAATCTCCAGACCACCTTGCAATGTAGGTTTGTATTCCCAAAGCACATCTCCAGGGCTGGGTGTTCAGTAGTCCTAGGGTTACATCCAGTTCCCACTCCGTTTCTCTTTATCTGCCGGTGAGCTGCGGTGGGGGAATGGCTTGCATCTTGCCGAATCAAGGCCTTGGTATGTTACCCTGTCTCATGAGGTCTGCTCTGTTCTCCAGGTGTATGCATTCTGGTGCAGCCTTCTTTCCTGTTTCTCTTTTAGGATTAATTGTATTAACGATATTTTCATATTATATGTGGTTTTGGGAGGAGTTCTCTGTCTCACCTCTCATGCCATCATCTTGAATCTCTTGAGTCTAGGAATTTAAATGCATGATAGTCGGCCTGATAGCCTTCCTTGATCTTACCAGGTGGGAGCAATATGCCTTTCAATGGACCTTCCAAAAGCCTGATCTTTTAAAAAATATTTTAAAAGGTGTGGATAGTCTGGGGGGAAACTGATTTTTTTTCTCCCTTTGCTTAAACACCTCCAGTGACTAGAAGACTCCCATCCACTATAGTAATCATGCTGAAATAGGACCATCATTATATAGAGGGTGCTGCTTTATTCTGAGATTTCTGTGTAGAGGGGTAGGTCCTAAACACTGGAAACCTGAAGAACAGGGTAGAAAGCCTGAGAATGGGGATAAAGATATAAGCAATTAATTCACAGAGAAAGGATGGAAGATTTTAAAGGGAAGGAACATTTAAAAATGGAGTTTGTGTACTTGAAACAAACACAAAACTTTTGTAACCAAACCATTTTAACAAGGATAATTTCCACAAGGCAGCCTCATGAAGAATGTCCTGTGCTTCTACTTCTCACTTAGCACCTCTCCAACACCTCAACTCCAAGTTACTGTGTCTTATAAATCTGTGTGTGATACAGTGGCAAGGGGACAAAATCTAGAGTTGAGATCTATGTCTTCATTGCAGCTTTTCCACTTACAGTTGCATGGTCTGGACAAGTGCCTTCACAGTTCTGAGTTTTTGTACACTTACTTGTGAAATGGCATAAGAATCCACATCAGGTTGGCAAAGGTGTCAACAGGTGGGGGAGTCATACTAAAGCTCAAAAAAACCCCACCTTTTTTTTCTTCTCTTTTTCTCTTGTATTATTTATATACTTTATGACTTTTTTCTTATCTTTTTCTGGCTATGTCTAATAGAGAAATGTGTCTATGGGTTGGATCTTCCTCATTAATAGTATTGCTGCATGACAGTGAACAAACAAAATCCTACAGTTTTTTTCATGGTGTTAGTAGGGAAAATTTTGTTTTTGGAAACAAGAGAAACCTGAGATCAAATCTGAAATATTTTCAGTCATTTATTTTTCACATGTATAAAATATGATAAGAACTACCTCCATGTTTTCTTGTAAGTTTAAATAAAATGACATGTGTCTAGTATATAACATATGGCATATTTGACATTTCAGTTTCTGTCTCATTTGAATCAACAAGGATCAATATAGTTGTTATACCTTCAAGAATCATATAGACTTCAAGTTCATGTTTTTAAGTTTTTGATGTGTAGCAATCCCTTCACCCTTCAAACTCAAAATATATAGCCAGGATTTATAAATGTAAAATAAAACTTTAAAAAGATATAGCTACATTAAAAAATAATAGACATTTTTTTTTTTTTTTTTTTTTTTTTAGCAAAAAGCAGCGAGGGCTTTATTGGGTTAAAGCAAAAAGTACACTCTTGAGACAGGAGAGTGGGCTGCCTGGACACCAGAGGCAGCCCCACTATGAGGGTTCAGTTGCATTTTATTTTTTCTTAAGATGGCAGAAGTCCTGCCCTGCATCTTATGTCATTTGATTGACAGGTTGGTTGACAGCAGCTCTAGGTTATATAATCTTTTTTTTTTTTTTTTTTTTTTTTTTCTAAATAATTATTTTTTATTGAAGGGTAGTTGACACACAGTATTACATTACATGAGTTTCAAGTGTACAACACAGTGGTAGAACATTTATATACATAATTCTAGGTTCCAGCTATCACCCTACCAGGCTGTTACAATATCTTGACTATATTCCTTATGCTATACATTACATCCCGGTTACTAATTTATTTTACCATTGGAAGTCTGTCCTTTTTTTTTTTTTTTTTTTTTTTTTTTTTTGTGAGGGCATCTCTCATATTTATTGATCAAATGGTTGTTAACGACAATAAAATTCTGTATAGGGGAGTCAATGCTCAATGCACAATCATTATTCCACCCCAAGCCTAATTTTTGTCAGTCTCCAATCTTCTGAGGCATAACAAACAAGTTTTTACATGTAGAACAAATTCTTACATAATGAATAAGTTACATAGTGAACAGTACAAGGGCAGTCATCACAGAAACTTTCGGTTTTGCTCATACATTATGAACTATAAGCAGTCAGTTCAAATATGAATACTGATTTGGTTTTTATACTTGATTTATATGTGGATACCACATTTCTCTCTTTATTATTATTATTTTTAATAAAATGCTGAAGTGGTAAGTAGATACAAGATAAAGGTAGAAAACATAGTTTAGTGTTGTAAGAGAGCACATGTAGATGATCAGGTGTGTGCCTGTAGATTATGTGTTAATCCAAGCTAGACCAGGGCAATAAAACATCCACGTATGCAGAAGATTTCTCTCAGAACGGGGGGGTGAGGTTCTAAGCCTCACCTCTGTTGATCCCCAATTTCTCACCTGATGGCCCCCCTGCGACTGTGCCTGTCTTAGGTTGTTCCTCCCTTGAGGAATCTTACCCGTCTCTGGCTAACCAGTCATCTTCCGGGGCCATACAGGGAAATGTGAAGTTGGTAAGTGAGAGAGAAGCCTTATTGTTTGAAAAAGTTAGCTTTTTACTTCTTTGCATATTTATGCCCTGTGGCTTCTATGCCCAGCATCTGTCTTGAGGTATCTTTACCACTTGGAAGAATTATGATACTCGGTAAATTTGATATGAGGCACGAATTCTATTTAAGGGTTGTAATTAGGAAGGAAGAAGAAAAGCTATAGAAGTAGCAGGCGGAAGAAATCATGGGAAGATTGATTATTTCTTTGATATATCTTCTTGTAGAGTAACTTCAGCATGTATAGGTTTTAAGCTACTACTTAAATTGCACACACACATTAACATAATAGGAGTATAGTTACATAACCAAAGCATATCTGTAATTACCAGCCATCTGCAGTGAAACCAAGAAAACCAGTTAGGCACCTTAGGCATTTGTGAAAACTTATCTATGATATGGTGGATATTGTCCAAATGAACTTGAACAGTCTGAGAGAAATCAGACAAATTAAAACAACCCATTCCTGGGGACTGTTCACATGCCGTATGTTCTTTTAACAATAAATAGTTTGTAGTTGTAAGACTTTGGAGCGCTACAATTTGCACTTCTCCAAATTCTTGGTTGAGTTCCAACAGTATAGATCCAGTCCAATTTTGTTGTTTTACTGTATGCACAGGCCAGCTTAGATATCTCCTTCCTCATTCCCATGGCAGGTCCAGGAACTGGTGGGATGAGTGCATCTACAGCTGTAGCAGTGCGTGGATCTTTGTTGGGGTTTTTTGATGATCATCTTCTGGCATGAGTCTTCCAGAGGGTGCAGATGTTGGAAGTTCTTTTTCATATCATATCTTAGTTCATTTTCGGGGTAGCCCAATTAGGCTTTGATCCTCTGTATAAACACAAACAGACCCTTTGCCTACACTTTTATATGCCCTTTATACCCTTGTGTAGAACTCGTTGGAGGTTACCACACAGGAACTGCCCTTTTTTTTTTTTTTTTTTTTTTTGCTATCACTAATCTACACTTACATGACGAATATTATGTTTACTAGGCTCTCCCCTATACCAGGTCTCCCCTATAAACCCCTTTACAGTCAGTGTCCATCAGCATAGCAAAATGTTGTAGAATCACTACTTGCCTTCTCTGTGTTGTACAGCCCTCCCTTTTCTCCTACCCCCCCATGCATGTTAATCTTAATACCCCCCTACTTCTCCCCCCCTTATCCCTCCCTACCCACCCATCCTCCCCAGTCCCTTTCCCTTTGGTACCTGTTAGTCCATTCTTGAGTTCTGTGATTCTGCTGCTGTTTTGTTCCTTCAGTTTTTCCTTTGTTCTTATATTCCACAGATAAGTGAAATCATTTGGTATTTCTCTTTCTCCGCTTGGCTTGTTTCACTGAGCATAATACCCTCCAGCTCCATCCATGTTGCTGCAAATGATTGGATTTGCCCTTTTCTTATAGCTGAGTAGTATTCCATTGTGTATATGTACCACATCTTCTTTATCCATTCATCTATTGATGGACATTTAGGTTGCTTCCAATTCTTGGCTATTGTAAATAGTGCTGCAATAAACATAGGGGTGCATCTGTCTTTCTCAAACTTGATTGCTGCATTCTTAGGGTAAATTCCTAGGAGTGCAATTCCTGGGTCAAATGGTAAGTCTGTTTTGAGCATTTTGATGTACCTCCATACTGCTTTCCACAATGGTTGAACTAACTTACATTCCCACCAGCAGTGTAGGAGGGTTCCCCTTTCTCCACAGCCTCGCCAACATTTGTTGTTGTTTGTCTTTTGGATGGCAGCCATCCTTACTGGTGTGAGGTGATACCTCATTGTAGTTTTAATTTGCATTTCTCTGATAATTAGCGATGTGGAGCATCTTTTCATGTGTCTGTTGGCCATCTGTATTTCTTTTTTGGAGAACTGTCTGTTCAGTTCCTCTGCCCATTTTTTAATTGGGTTATTTGTTTTTTGTTTGTTGAGGCGTGAGAGCTCCTTATATATTCTGGACGTCAAGCCTTTATCGGATGTGTCATTTTCAAATATATTCTCCCATACTGTAGGGATCCTTCTTGTTCTATTGATGGTGTCTTTTGCTGTACAGAAGCTTTTCAGCTTAATATAGTCCCACTTACTCATTTTTGCTGTTGTTTTCCTTGCCCGGGGAGATATGTTCAAGAAGAGGTCACTCATGTTTACGTCTAAGAGGTTTTCGCCTATGTTTTCTTCCAGGAGTTTAATGGTTTCATGGCTTACATTCAGGTCTTTGATCCATTTTGAGTTTACTTTTGTATATGGGGTTAGACAATGGTCCAGTTTCATTCTCCTACATGTAGCTGTCCAGTTTTGCCAGCACCACCTGTTGAAGAGACTGTCATTTCGCCATTGTATGTCCATGGCTCCTTTATCAAATATTAATTGACCATATATGTCTGGGTTAATGTCTGGATTCTCTAGTCTGTTCCATTGGTCTGTGGCTCTGCTCTTGTGCCAGTACCAAATTGTCTTGATTACTATGGCTTTATAGTAGAGCTTGAAGTTGGGGAGTGAGATCCCCCCTACTTTATTCTTCTTTCTCAGGATTGCTTTGGCTATTCGGGGTCTTTGGTGTTTCCATATGAATTTTTGAATTATTTGTTCCAGTTCATTGAAGAATGTTGCTGGTAGTTTCATAGGGATTGCATCAAATCTGTATATTGCTTTGGGCAGGATGGCCATTTTAACGATATTAATTCTTCCTAGCCACGAGCATGGGATGAGTTTCCATCTGTTAGTGTCCCCTTTAATTTCTCTTAAGAGTGACTTGTAGTTTTCAGAGTATAAGTCTTTCACTTCTTTGGTTAGGTTTATTCCTAGGTATTTTATTTTTTTTGATGCAATTGTGAATGGAGTTGTTTTCCTGATTTCTCTCTCTGTTGGTTGATTGTTAGTATATAGGAAAGCCACAGATTTCTGTGTGTTGATTTTGTATCCTGCAACTTTGCTGTATTCCGATATCAGTTCTAGTAGTTTTGGGGTGGAGTCTTTAGGGTTTTTTATGTACAGTATCATGTCATCTGCAAATAGTGACAGTTTAACTTCTTCTTTACCAATCTGGATTCCTTGTATTTCTTTATTTTGTCTGATTGCCGTGGCTAGGACCTCCAGTACTATGTTAAATAACAGTGGAGAGAGTGGGCATCCCTGTCTAGTTCCCGATCTCAGAGGAAAAGCTTTCAGCTTCTCGCTGTTCAATATAATGTTGGCTGTGGGTTTATCATAGATGGCCTTTATTATGTTGAGGTACTTGCCCTCTATTCCCATTTTGCTGAGAGTTTTTAACATGAATGGATGTTGAACTTTGTCAAATGCTTTTTCAGCATCTATGGAGATGATCATGTGGTTTTTGTCTTTCTTTTTGTTGATGTGGTGGATGATGTTGATGGACTTTCGAATGTTGTACCATCCTTGCATCCCTGGAATGAATCCCACTTGGTCATGGTGTATGATCCTTTTGATGTATTTTTGAATTCGGTTTGCTAATATTTTGTTGAGTATTTTTGCATCTACGTTCATCAGGGATATTGGTCTGTAGTTTTCTTTTTTGGTGGGGTCTTTGCCTGGTTTTGGTATTAGGGTGATGTTAGCTTCATAGAATGAGTTTGGGAGTATCCCCTCCTCCTCTATTTTTTGGAAAACTTTAAGGAGAATGGGTATTATGTCTTCCCTGTATGTCTGATAAAATTCCGAGGTAAATCCATCTGGCCCGGGGGTTTTGTTCTTTGGTAGTTTTTTGATTACCTCTTCAATTTCGTTGCTGGTAATTGGTCTGTTTAGATTTTCTGTTTCTTCCTGGGTCAATCTTGGAAGGTTATATTTTTCTAGGAAGTTGTCCATTTCTCCTAGGTTTCCCAGCTTGTTAGCATATAGGTTTTCATAGTATTCTCCAATAATTCTTTGCATTTCCGTGGGGTCCGTCGTGATTTTTCCTTTCTCGTTTCTGATACTGTTGATTTGTGTTGACTCTCTTTTCTTCTTAATAAGTCTGGCTAGAGGCTTATCTATTTTGTTTATTTTCTCGAAGAACCAGCTCTTGGTTTCATTGATTTTTGCTATTGTTTTATTCTTCTCAATTTTATTTATTTCTTCTCTGATCTTTATTATGTCCCTCCTTCTGCTGACCTTAGGCCTCATCTGTTCTTCTTTTTCCAATTTCGATAATTGTGACATTAGACCATTCATTTGGGATTGCTCTTCCTTTTTTAAATATGCTTGGATTGCTATATACTTTCCTCTTAAGACTGCTTTTGCTGTGTCCCACAGAAGTTGGGGCTTAGTGTTGTTGTTGTCATTTGTTTCCATATATTGCTGGATCTCCATTTTGATTTGGTCATTGATCCATTGATTATTTAGGAGCGTGTTGTTAAGCCTCCATGTGTTTGTGAGCCTCTTTGCTTTCTTTGTACAGTTTATTTCTAGTTTTATGCCTTTGTGGTCTGAAAAGTTGGTTGGTAGGATTTCAATCTTTTGGAATTTTCTGAGGCTCTTTTTGTGGCCTAGTATGTGGTCTATTCTGGAGAATGTTCCATGTGCACTTGAGAAGAATGTATATCCCGCTGCTTTTGGATGTAGAGTTCTATAGATGTCTATTAGGTCCATCTGCTCTACTGTGTTGTTCAGTGCTTCCGTGTCCTTACTTATTTTCTGCCCAGTGGATCTATCCTTTGGGGTGAGTGGTGTGTTGAAGTCTCCTAGAATGAATGCATTGCAGTCTATATCCCCCTTTAGTTCTGTTAGTATTTGTTTCACATATGCTGGTGCTCCTGTGTTGGGTGCATATATATTTAGAATGGTTATATCCTCTTGTTTGACTGAGCCCTTTATCATTATGTAGTGTCCTTCTTTATCTCTTGTTACTTTCTTTGTTTTGAAGTCTATTTTGTCTGATATTAGTACTGCAACCCCTGCTTTCTTCTCACTGTTGTTTGCTTGAAATATGTTTTTCCATCCCTTGACTTTTAGTCTGTACATGTCTTTGGGTTTAAGGTGAGTTTCTTGTAAGCAGCATATAGATGGGTCTTGCTTTTTTATCCATTCTGTTACTCTGTGTCTTTTGATTGGTGCATTCAACCCATTAACATTTAGGGTGACTATTGAAAGATATGTACTTATTGCCATTGCAGGCTTTAAATTCGTGGTTACCAAAGGTTCAAGGTTAGCCTCTTTAGTATCTTACTGCCTAACTTAGCTCGCTTATTGAGCTGTTATATACACTGTCTGGAGATTCTTTTCTTCTCTCCCTTCTTGTTCCTCCTCCTCGATTCTTCATATGTTGGGTGTTTTGTGCTGTGCTCTTTCTAGGAGTGCTCCCATCTAGAGCAGTCCCTGTAAGATGTTCTGTAGAGGTGGTTTGTGGAAAGCAAATTCCCTCAGCTTTTGTTTGTCTGGGAATTGTTTAATCCCACCGTCATATTTGAATGATAGTCGTGCTGGATACAGTATCCTTGGTTCAAGGCCCTTCTGTTTCATTGTATTAAATATATCATGCCATTCTCTTCTGGCCTGTAGGGTTTCTGTTGAGAAATCTGACGTTAGCCTGATGGGTTTCCCTTTATAGGTGACCTTTTTCTCTCTAGCTGCCTTTAACACTCTTTCCTTGTCCTTGATCTTTGCCATTTTAATTATTATGTGTCTTGGTGTTGCCCTTCTTGGATCCTTTCTGTTGGGGGTTCTGTGTATTTCCGTGGTCTGTTTGATTACTTCCTCTCCCAGTGTGGGGAAGTTTTCAGCAATTATTTCTTCTAAGATACTTTCCATCTCTTTGCCTCTCTCTTCTTCTTCTGGGACCCCTATAATACGGATATTGCTCCTTTTAGATTGGTCACACAGTTCTCTTAATATTGTTTCATTCCTGGAGATCCTTTTGTCTCTCTCTATGTCAGCTTCCATGCGTTCCTGTTCTCTGATTTCAATTCCATCAATGGCCTCTTGCATTCTATCCATTCTGCTTATAAACCCTTCCAGAGTTTGTTTCATTTCTGCGATCTCCTTTCTGGCATCTGTGATCTCTTTCCGGACTTCATCCCATTTTTCTTGCGTATTTCTCTGCATCTCTGTCAGCATGTTTATGATTCTTATTTTGAATTCTTTTTCAGGAAGACTGGTTAGGTCTGTCTCCTTCTCTGGTGTTGTCTCTGTGATCTTTGTCTGCCTGTAGCTTTGCCTTTTCATGGTGATAGGAATAGTCTGCAGAACTGGGACGAGTGACGGCTGGAAGGACTTCCTTTCTTGTTGGTTTGTGGCCCTCCTCTCCTGGGAGAACAGCGACCTCTAGTGGCTTGTGCTGCGCAGCTGCGCGCAGACAGGGTTTCTGCTTCCTGCCCGGCTGCTATGGAGTTAATCTCCGCTGTTGCTGTGGGCGTGGCCTGGCTCGGGCAGCTACTCCAAAATGGTGGAGTCGCGTTGGAGCAGGAGCTGCTGGGAGGCTATTTATCTCCGTAAGGGGCCTCCCTACTCCCTGCAGCCCAGGGGTTAGGGTGCCCAGAGATCCCGGATTCCCTACCTCTGGATTAAGTGGCCCGCCGTGCCCCTTTAAAACTTCCAAAAAGCACCCGCCAAAACAAAACAACGACCACAAAAAAAAACAAGAAAAAAAATTTTTTTTTAATTAAAAAAAAAAAAAAAATTTTTAATTAAAAAAAAAAAAGGTGGTCGTTCGTTTTTCTTTATTCTCCGGTGCCAGCCTCAGGCGTCTGCTCACCGGTCTTTCTGCCCTGTTTCCCTAATATTGGGGTCCCTGTCCCTTTAAGACTTCCAAAAAGCGCTCGCCAAAACAAAGCAGCAAAAAAGCAAAAAAAAAAAAAAAAATGGTCGCGCGCTTTTCTTATGTCCTCTGTCGCCCAGCCTCCAGTGCCTGCTCACTGTTCTTGCTGCCCTGTTTTCCCAGTATCAAGGGCCCTGCACTCTGGCCCGGATGGCTGGGGCTGGGTGTTCGGCAGTCCTGGGCTCCGTCTCCCTCCCGCTCTGCCTGCTCTTCTCCCGCCGGGAGCTGTGGGGAGGGGCGCTCGGCTCCCGCGGGGCCGGGGCTTGTATCTTACCCCCTTTGCGAGGCGCTGGGTTCTCTCAGGTGCAGATGTGGTCTGGATATTGTCCTGTGTCCTCTGGTCTTTATTCTAGGAAGGGTTGTCTTTGTTATATTTTCATAGATATATGTTGTTTTGGGAGGAGATTTCCGCTGCTCTACTCACGCCGCCATCTTCCGCCCCCCTCTAGACATTTTTTTATGACACAAATTCAACAAGCTAAAGGTTTCCCTGGCTCAAGGTCCAAAACCAGAGTCAGTCAGAAGTTCTGCTCTTGAAGAATAAAAGTTCTGCACGTGAAGTGGAATTTGACACCTGAGTCACACCATAAAGCTAGGAGTTTTCCATAACTCTCTAACTCAATAACAGAAACTACAGAAGGCATCTACTGGTCTTCTCTGGGGCTAATGTCAAAATGTGTATTTTGAGATGCAGGAAGTGGCAGACAAAATCTCAAGTAGAGGACCTGAGTCAAGTTCGAGAGATTGTCCAATATCATCTCAGGAGAGGACTTCGAATCCCAACTTGTAGAAGATGTTCTAGAGTATAAGCCATATGAATAGTGTGAAAACAACAACAGCAATGAAACCATTGGATAGGCAAAATGTTGGGGTGGGGAGAGTGAGAGACCTGCCATTCAAGATGGGCCTGAGCATCGGTATTCCAATGCCTACCTGGGATGCTGATGAAGCTACTTATAAAAATCAACAGTTAGAGATTGTTTTACTACAAATGAGATGGAAATACTAGAATATAATGAAAAGACTATAAAAGGATATGGTCAGAATCTTCAGACAAGTAAATGAAATAATAATATCAAAAATTGAATAAGATGAAACAAAAAGAAAAAAGGAAGGTGGAAAAATCTAGAAACATTTATTTAAAGAAACTGACTGAGAGGTTGAATTCTAGAATGGATACAGCAGTTGAACACACCTGAAGAAATAGGAGATAATACCAATGAATTCACTCATAGAGCAGAGAAAAGAGAGATCTTGGAAAACAGAAGAACTTTTAAGAAAAATGAAAATTAACAACCCAAGGAAATACCATTTCATATTCATCAGTTTGACAGAAGTTTAAATTTCTGAAAACTGATGAGGAGGATACAAAGTATCAGGAGCTCTTATTCACTCCTGTTGAGGGTTACAGTTACTAAAGTTTTAAACCTACATACCTTGAGACCTAGTGATCTCTCTTCTAGATATCTCTCTTCCATATACCTAAAACTCTGGCACCAGCACACAATAGTAAGTATAGTATGTTTATTGTGGCATTGTTTATAATAGCAAAAATGAAATAATATAAATATTCATGCTTAGGAGAATAGATAAACAGCAATGTATCTATGCATATCATTACTACTCAGGTATAAGAATTAATGAATCAGAACTACATTTATCAATATGAATAGACTTTAAGAATAAGATGTTTAAGTTTTTATTTTAGATGTATATGGAGAACAATACTTTGTGGTAAAGTTAAAACAGTCAAAAACTATAAATACACATACATATATATGTATTATACATACATATATATAAATATATATGTATAATTCTACTCATATATATGACATAAAATATAGAAACATCAATGGCAATGATGGATTCCAACTTCCGAACATGGTTCCTTCTGTAGATAAACACAGAAAATTGGAATGAGTCAGTGAAATTTACCAACAGATTTCAGAACTCTCTGAAGTGGTCTCTTACCTAAAAATAAAAAGTATAATAAATGTTAAAATAGGTACAATCCAATGGATTTATTCAAGGCTCTCTGTAATGTTTTCATATTCATAATGCAAATATTTTTAAAAAGAAAATTGAAATAAAAAAAACAGAATATCTCGCTAGTCATAACTATATATTCCAAAAAGACAGGATTGGAATCCTGGATCTGTCACTATTAATCTATATAAACTAGGAAACATTATTTCATCTCTTCAAGTTGCAGGATCTTCATTTCTAATGTAGGATATTTTGTGATTATTAAATGACAATGTTTGCAGAGTACCTAATACATAGTAAATACTAAATAAATGTTCTCAATTCTTAATTTAACCTACCTATCAGTTTTCTCTCACTTGGGCTCACATCCTCTGTTATATATTGGTAAAGTTTCAGTTGGAATTTGACAGTTCTGACATTCTTCCTAAGTTATCTAGCTGACGATTGCTTCTCAGCATTGTGGGTCCAACCAATCACATCACTTGTATTACCTGTCTGAAACACATGACTGTAATCATTGCCTAGACTGCTGTTCCCTCTGCACAGGCATCATTCCTACATAAAAACATCACATATGGTTGTACAGGTATATCAGAATTTTCTGAACAGTTGGGAGAGCTAAATAACATAGAACCATTAACAATTATATCTGCAGTATATTTTTACTTTCCCATAATCAGAATGACAAGTATCAGGAAGGTTCAACCTTCTACTTGGGGAGGCTCACAGATTTTTCTAGTTATCCTGATTTTCTGTCTTCAGACACCATTTGGAAAGAATCCACACTCACAACTTCTACCTATAAATCTTCCTCCTCTTTTTAAGGAGGCCTACTTAGCCCATTATAGAGTTTGTTTCTCTCTCAGACCTATTCTTTCTTGAAAGTCTTATTTATTCATTAAAGAACACACTCCATCGGTATCACCAGGACAGTCTAGTGGCCTTTGGCATTCCTAGACCTACAGGATACTCCAGGGCTGTGAGGTTGCTTAGATAGCCCAGGACTTGTAGAGCATTCCACAGTAGGCATGAACATGTTGAGTCTGCTCTCTTTGGAAGTGTGAACTGCACACAATTTTGGTTTTCTTCATGTCCAGCATGTAACCCATTTGATCTCTTAGAAACATGTACAGTTGCATATTTGCATCTCAATTCTTAAAGTCATGTATAAGAATAGCATCTAAACATGGTTTCTGGATGACATTTTCCTAAAAGCCTCCCAAGTATGTAACACCGCATACCATCTGCATTACAATAAAGTTGGTATTTAATATAATTATACAGAATATTATTAGAATTGTGCATTTCTTTCACTCTTCCCATTCTCAAATTGCACTCATGCCAGAATTATGAAATAAGCATTTTCCTGGGCCAAATACTACCTGGTGATTTTTATTTCAGCTGTGAAAACACCGATTAAAGATTTTTAAATGCCACTTCTAGGGCTTAAACTTTCAGGTAGGACTTATTATTCTCATAGCTTCTACTGGCTACAGGGAGAGAGGACTGTTTGGCAGGGGTGTGGTGGGGCATGGTATGTTCTTTAGTTAATTGCTATTTTTGATATTGTTGTTGTCATCAGGGTTCTCCCTTACTGTAAAATCAGTAAACTTTCCTTTTGGTTTGTGTAGAGAAAATGAAGGTTCCTATGGCCAGGATTCTGGCCCTGCTCGGCTTGCTTACTGCACACGTGTGGACAGACAATATGTTATTATCAACTCTCTATATAAGGAGCCCCGCCCAGTGCTCTGTGCTGCACAGCTGCAGGAGAGCAGAGGCTGGAGTGGTGGCAGCACTGAGGACAGGGACTGAGATGGCTGAGGGCTAGAGAGAGGCCCAGAGGCAGAGACTGGCTTGCTGTATGCAGACTCACTCTGAATGGACGGGATTCTAGTGACTGACCTGCAACTGTGGGAATAAAGTTGGGTATAAACCCTTTCACCCCAAGAATATTCCACTGTCACTTTTCCATCTCACCAAATCAAGAGTGAACTTGCCTGGTGCTGAAACTCATTGGCAAGACAATTTGCTGGACAGATTTACTATAAATTTTTATGTGGTGATTTATATTCAGATTAACACTTTATCCTTGTATTGTTTTCCTTTTTATGTACTTCATATATATATATGTGTGTGTGTGTGTGTGTGAATATGCCTAAAAATCTATATATACCACTATACATTGTGGTAACAAGAAATTTACATTCTGATTACTTGCCTTGGTAAATCAGAGGAAGAACTATCTGATAACCCCCATGCATCATATGGTAAAGGGGGGGAGGGAGACAGTGAGAGAGAACAGGAAATACAGAGACACAGAATTAAATGTGAAGATTTGGTATGAAACAATGAGGCATTATAATCAAGCCAAGACCTGGTGTCAGTTTAAAGCAAATTGCTATCAGCAAAGAGTATCCATTCACCGAAAATCAAATCAGTGAAAATCAGATGGATTAGATGGGATGAATGCCACCTTCACTTGAAAACTTCAAGCAAGATTATTCAGACTTTTGCATTTCAGGTACACTACTTAAATATTGTGGCATGAGAAGAAGCAAGAACTCAAAAATCAGATTATGCTTCTAGAAACCCTGGCAACTAAACATCCCTAATCATTCTGTAGAAAAGCAAAGTTTTCTCCTACATAAAATGTATTTTATTGCAATTTGAAAAACAGTCATCCCTTTAAATTAAATCAATGTTTATCAAGGGAAAGTTAATTGAAAAACATGTTTCTCTAACTAAATGGAAGCCTGCATCATGCAGGCAATAAACATTCTTGCTTGAAAGGAATTCTTGCTCCTTCTTCTAAGACTGCCATGGGAATAAAATAGAAGGAAAAAAAAAGGGAGAAAAAAAGCCCCACACAACCCTGAAGTTGTGTCTGGCTTAGGAGCCAAATGGGATTTTGTAACCCACACGTTTTCTATTCACTTCTAAATTTAGTACCCACAAATTTCCCTTTCGGCAAATTGTGTGCCCCAAACCCAAGTGTGAGCCATTTTTGAGGAATTCTTGTGTCAGTTGGTCCTTGTTAACATCTTTAGCTAATCTGCCTGGCTGGACTTTGGTACAAGTTTATTTTATGGTTCCTGAATGCCTACACAGAACAGGATGAGAATGAAAGGAGGAGTTGGTCATTAATACCAATACATGAAATGTGGAATGAAAATATTTTCAAGTGCAAACTATGCGGGTCAGGACTTAGGGGAAGGTAACCTTTATGGCATTGGACTATTTCTAAATAGCATGCTGTTGTATTCTTTGCTTCTTCTAAGGGTGATGATAGGGACAATTTCCTGAAGACAGAATTTTGAGCTCTCTCCTATGTGTTCTATGGCATTTTTTTCTTGAACTCTAGTAACAGTAGTTGTATCAAGTCCTGCTATGCAAGGCTGATTGCTTTTCATGTCGTCTCATCAATTTTTCAGTAAAATCTTGGTTTTATTAATCCCTAAAACCTTCACAGAGCCTACCATGGGGCTTGACTTATATAGTTTATATGTTCTGGAAATATTTCATAATGAATGAAAGTGACTTTCTCTGTCTCTGATTTATCAGTCACCTACCACCCCAAGGATGTGGTATTGAGAATGGAGAAGGTGGCTCACAGATAATGTCCATGCACAATTCTATAAGCAGGTGCAATCTCTGCCCTTGGAGTGAAGTGTGGCTGGAAGAAAGAGAAACTGATTCACATATTGAGTGTCTTCTTTGAGCCAGGCCCATTATCTCACTATCTTCCCTCAAATCTTGTAAATATATAACATTACTTCTATTGAATTAAATGAGAAACTAAATTCAAAGGGACAAAATCACTTGCCCCAAACACGCACATTTTATGCTAGTTATGGGACTCAAACCTAGATGTCTGACTCCAAAGTGTATGATTTATTCACTAAATATTACATGCAGAGGAAAAAAGTTGTCTGATCATTGGCAAATAAACAGAATCCCCAAGATCAGTCCATTTCAAGAGAAAAATATATGAAATTGAATTTGTCCTGAAAGAGAATCTTTTCTGAATTCTTTCCGTATCACGACATTTTTAAAATTTGAATTCAGAAACTGCATTAGAGGTGGAGCCAAAAAGTGGCCGGTATTTTTTTGGATGATACAGACAGCACAATATCTAACTTCTTGGAGCTTAATTAAGGGAATAAAATGTCTTACCTTTTTATAAAACAATTCCTTTTAAGATTGTGAGGAAGTTGGGGTTCCTATGGCCAGGATCCTCACTGAACTTAAACCACCTGATGATGTAACTGGCCTGCTGCTAGGCTACCGCTTCCACACCTTTAGGCAATGAGCTCTTATTGTACTGTGTAGAGAGCTCGGCCCAGTGCTCTGCGTGGAGGCAGAGACGCTAGTGCTCGACCTACCGATGGGAGAACAAGTTGGGTAATAAACCCTCTCATCCCAAAGAACATTTTGCTGTCAATTTCTTTGATCACATTGAATCCATAGCGAACTTGCCCGAGGCTGAAACACACAGATAAGAAAAAGATTTATTCCACAAAATAATATGATCTGGTGGCACCTGATTACTTAGCACGTGTTCAATGTAAGAGAGTTTTTTTAACATTCCAGAAGTAATCAGGGGTTCGTAAATAATCTTATAAAATTGCTCCTCAGAAGTCCCATCCCTTATATAGGATTGAGGAAGAGCTCTCTTCTCACCAATTCTAGACCTTCTACCCAAAGAGATTCTGCTTCTTAGTGGTTGAATTAGGATGGTACAAACCAACAACAAATTCTTATAAAACCCACTTAAGCAATTAGAAATAAGTCCACAGTTGAAATATTTGTACAAATAATAACAAAATGCGCTCATTTATACACACATGTGCATACATATAGTCCCTCCATAAAGGACTATTTTGGAAATCACACAGACTATTTAGAAAAGGTTATAGAGCAAATGTTGGAGAAATAAAGCAGTCAAAGGGATAGCCAAAACTTCTGTTCATTCTGCCAAGAGTTCTTCAAAATTCAATCTGTATGGTAACTTGGATGTTAGAACACTTGTATAAGTTGTATCTCATAATGTCCTCATAGATTAGTCAGAAAATGTTTCACTTTTCATAAATTTGATGGCCAAAGTTCACAGAGGTTTAGTGATTATGTTTTTCTTTTGGGAGAAAAGGTGGAAGATGTATAAATGGATGGGTAGAAAGGTAGATAGATGATAGATTGATAGATAGATAGATAGATAGATAGATAGATAGATAGATAGATAGATAGATAAAGATTGATCATGCATTCATTCTTCATTCTCAACAAGGCAATATCACCCCCAGGGAGTGAAAATTGATTCTAAAGGGGACAAAAAATGTCTTTTTAATATATAAACTCAGATATATTTAAAGTACATGAACAAAAGTATAGTGTATCTATGATATTAAACTTTGATGGAAAGACAGAAAAAAATGTCTAAAAATCTTAGGGAAGAAGTCATTTTTTAAATGGTTTAAAAACACTAAGAAAAAGAAAGAGAAACAAGGAGACTGGAGCGGGATGTGACATGTACATTTTCTCCCCTCACTTTCTCCACAATTGATCTTACCTCACTATTATTATTTATGTTCAAAGAGAATGATCTCTTCGTATGTGAACTGGTGTTTATTCATCTCAGATTGTTTGTTGACTACTATATCCCTGGCACATAATAGATGAATAAGACATGCTCCACCTGGTACTTGAGCAAGTTAAATCAATTACGAGCCAGAGGAATTATGCTTAGCCCACAACTCCCTAACCTGTCCATATTAATCAGCTGAATTAAGAACTGTTAGCTCCAAGGCCTTAAAGAAGGAAAAGCGACTGATATTTTTTGGATGATGTAGACAGCACAATAAATAGGGGCATCAAGGCCCTGCTTCCTCAGGCAGGACACTCAGAGTCTGGGGTCCCCTGCAGAATGAATATAGCAGGTTTTAGATGCAGTATCAAAGCTTTCTCCAGACTCTGTGCTACTTGAGCTTCATTTTTAGCTATATAATTAAATGAAGAACATAGGAATTCAGTAGGATTTCAAAGCATCATCCTGATGGCAGTGTCCTCCATGATGAAATTAGAGTTCATTTCTTTCTTGTTCCTGATTGTGGAGAAAGTGAAGGTTCCTATGGCTGGGATTTTCATCTGGCCCTGGTCGGCTTGCTCACTGCACATATGTGGACAATATGTTATTACTGACTCCATAGAAAGAGCCCCGCCCAGTGCTCTGGGCTGCGTGGCTGCAGGGCTGCAGGAGAGCAGAGCCTGGAGTGGTAGTAGCGCCGAGGAGAGACTGAGACGCAGACACCGGCCTGCTGCGTGCAGACTCGCTCTGAGTGGACGGGGTCCTAGCGATTGACCTGCCACAGTGAGAATGAAGTTAGATATAAATCCTTTCACCCCAAGAATGTTCCATTGTCATTTTTTTAGTCTCATTGAATCCATAGGGAACTTGTCCGGGCCTGAAACCCATTGGCAAGACAGTGATCCTTTTGTATGCTGTAGGGACATGATATTCATGGAAGAATCCCTTCGATTTTTTTAGATCACAAGTGGGAGATTTTTTATCACTGGCTTTTTGCTTGTGAAAAATCGTTTCTTGTGAAATGTCCTAATTTTTATGGACTCATTTGCCTAACTGGGCCTGGTGAAGCAAAATTTTGGATCATAAGGAACTAAAGCCTTTTTGCTATCAGCAATTTTCAGGAATATAACATCATTATTTGTGGGGGTTGGGGGGGTTCCCCTAAAAGCTTGATATTTGTTCTATTCCTTACTCAAGAATGAAAATCACAAATGAATTTTTAGAGTCTCTTTACAGTATGTAAATATGCAGCACAAATATAAAATTAAGCATAAGAAAGGAAATCAGGCGTTCAGGTGCAGGCTAGGCTAGGGGAAGAAGAGAAGAAAATATAACCCATGCTGGGTACAGAGGTGATAATAAATATTCATAGTTTTCTTCCTTTCATGAAAATCTGAGCAAATTTTTGCACTTAAAACTGAGTGATTGGGTCTTAGATGTTGGTTATATTATTATCAGTTCTTGTTCATGTATGCAAAATATTTAACCATAAAAAAAATGAAGTTTTCAATTAAATTCCCTAGGCAGTGCATTGTGTCCAGTACTGATAGGTGTCTGTGAAATGGTCATCGCTTCATCTTTCTACCAAAGAGACCTAATTTTTTTTCATGCTCCACTGAGCAACCTTGTCTTTCAGGTGGACTGAGCCTCTCCCCATCTGTAAGGAATGAATCTGATCACCTCCACTGATTGTTGTAGGTGAAGGGGTGGAATGTAATGTTGGCCAGTGAGAGGGAAGGGGCATCTGAGGGAACTCTGGGTAAGTTTTCTGCTTTTAAATACGCCTGAGAGCATGATCTCTTTCCTATTTCTAGGCATTGCTGTCTATATGTGATTTCTGGGGCTGCTGCAGTCATCCTGGGACCTGGGGAGACCATCCTTGAATGGTGAGTGAACGAACAGAGAAAGCAGAGCAGGGAGAAGGCAGAACAGAGAGGTTAGTTAATTACTGAATTAACTCACCATGCAGCTCTTATCTTTACACTTCCTATAATATGAGATGACGAATATTCTTATTTTCAAAGGTATTTTTTAATTGTGACAGCTAAAAATCTGTCTTATTGATACATACTTGTTTGCTCACTTATTTTTCTATTGGGTTATTTACTTAGGATCAATTCCCAAAAGAAGATATTACTCCTGATTGTTCTTGAAACAGTTTTAAGATTGTTTTCCAGTATAATAACTTTAAAATTCAACTACCTAGGAAAATGCAAATATTAAAAATAATGATCATAATAACGATTGTTTTGAATAACAGACCATGTTAAAAACTGTTGAAGTATTGATCTTCTATCCAGAAAAGATATCACAGAATGACTTAAGCACACAATATTGCCTAAAATTCCAGGGGCATATAGGCCTCCTGGAGCTAGTTCATTGTCTATGAATTTCAAGATGGGAATCCCTAATACAGAGCTTTAAATAATATAAAATACTTCCACATCAGTAATTTCATCTAATAGTTGGATATGCTGATTTTTAAGAAAATTCATTGCCAGCTCTTATTTTTGTTTATAAATATCTTTTCCATTGCAGCAATGGGTTGAGTTTGAAGTTCATGTAATATAATCTCCCTCCTTAGAATCAAAACAATTTTATCCCTCTGCACTGGTTTTCTTTTAAACTTCTCTGAACTCCCTAGTCAAAAAATTGCTAATGTGGATGCTGTTCTTAGACATCTTCCTACTCTTATCTTTTTAAGTTGAAGAAGGTGGCTCTGGAATTGTTGGCAAACACCAGGCATTCTTAATTATCATTAGCAAATTGTTGCAAACTGAGCAGATAAAGGGGCCTCTGGCTGTCAGAGCCATTAATGCTGATTAAAATAGGCTGTGTGGGCCCATGGTGCAAGTGTTTGTTTTGAAGCATTCATGCTGTGGGGAATCCAGGCCAGCCTTTCCCATTACCATGGCAATATCCAGGTCTTTGCCTGTGTATGATGGGTAGAATACGCTCTGTCAACGAAATCACTAGCCTGGTTCAAAATTTTACTGGAGCAAAAAAAAGGTGGGGTGGGGTGGGGTTAAAAAGGCATGTGTACTTGTGAACACTTAACCAATCCAGTCTCTTGTAGCCGTTAGCAGACTTGTTCTGTAGACATTGCCATCCCTACCCTCACATATTTATTCCCGTGCACTAATACTGATTAAACATCCAGAATGTGTTTGAAATGTCTCTTTATTCTTTTTCCCCTGAATATACTGATGAAGACCTTTTGTTTTTCATTGACTCCTTTTATTCTTAATATAGGGATTCTTAACTAGGAGAGGCAGACAACAAAAAGACGGTGAACCAAGCTACATAGGAACAATGAGAAAATACAAAGTATCATGAATGTGTTGTGTACTTACCATGCATTTGATGCAATTCTGAACCTTTCATTAATGTGATATCATTTGATATAATCCTTTCAACAAGTCTTCAAGATCTGGATTACCCTACTAGTTTACATTGAAGGAAGTGATAATTTAGAGACACTAATTAGATAGTCCAAGCTAATACATACATCTATTAAGTGTATATATACACATGTATGTTTGTATGTATATTTCTCTCCTTTTTCATCTTTCATATCAAAACCTTTTCAATTTCTGTATGACTGATGTGTGCCATTTTATTAGTTTGAGGTGTGCAACACAGTGATTCGCTATTTGTATATATTGTGAAACAATCACTACAATAAGTGTAGTTACGTCTATCACCATACATAATTACAATTTTTCCTTGTGATAAGAACTTTTAAGATTTAATCTTTGAGCAACTTTCAAAATATGCAATACAGTAATAACTATAGTCACCATACTGTACATTATATCTTTTAAAACTTATTCATGTAGATTTTCCATTTTAATTTGTTACATCTGTGGTTTGGTCACTAAATTTCATAGAATGCCTTACCTCATGGCTGTAAGGACGTATAGAAAAATAATTGTTCTTCTAAACTTTTAAGAACATAAACCATTGTCTATTCAAAATTATAGATAATATTTCTTTTCAATTTAGACTCTAACAGACATAACACGTATAAGCATTGTATTTTAAAACTAACACTGCAGTTTTAGCACATAAAGTTTACATATACTAATGTATAAAATTGCCTTTTTCCTGCAATTTTTCTATCAGGAATCAAAGTGAATCTGTTCACATTTCTCTGTCATCACCACAACCCAGACTTACAAGAAATGAGTTTCTTCATGAACACATGAATGTCCCCTTTGAACATTTTGTTTCTACTTCAAAGATTCAGATTATTTTGATTAAGACTATGAAAGGAGGTTCTAGTTCAAAAAAAATATCAAAACCCTGACACTGAGCCTACAACCCTGGGGCCAGGGTGCAGTTGGGCCCACGGCACACACCTGGAAGGGCGGGCCCACCTCTCCAAGACCTCATCGTGCATCACCGCACCTTCACACAGTTTACAAACCAGTGAATATATATATTTTTCACTTTTCATTAATTTGATATTTTTAGAAGTCTTCCTTAACACATTCCCTTACTTTTAGGAAAAAGAAAAACAGTACTTCTTCACTTTCCTGCACATTCCTTATCTCTTTCATGTCTTCGGTCTACAGAGGAGAAATTGTCATCACTTTTCTTCAATTTACACTACATGAAGCCAGAAATAATATTTTCTGCTTGAATGCAAAATACTCATTTATCTGGCCGTCCCTGAAAGGACTTAGTTTGCTCAACTAGTCAGTATTCTGCCTCCGTTAAAGGATCCCAGGCACACACTTGGATTTTTCTTTTAACTCAGTTTCTCCCCCTCTTCACCCCATACCCTACCCTCCTCCTTTCCCAAGTCAGAACTGGCTGCCAGCCCCTCCCTTTCACCTCCTCTAGGCTATTATTCTGTCTCTAGTTACTGCCAGCACTGCGTCTCAAACCTAAGGACTCACATTTGCCTAAAATAAATAATAAACAGAGGGAACAGACGACCAGCTTGTTTTGCCACCTTTTCTGAGAGCATGACGTAATGCTGACCTATTCAGCCAGTACTGCAACCGGCTGACAGACATTTAGAGAATCTCAGTGCTGAGAGATGAGGAATGTCCCAGCTAAGCCTGGCAGCAGAATCCAAACTAACACACAGAGGCTTTTTAAAGGCACAGTGGGAAGAATTTTTAATGTTTCCATTCAGAGGGAGGATTTACCCGCGCATTGCCAAACCACCTACCCATTTTGTTTTGCTTGGAGCTAGAACATAACATGTCTTTTCTTTTTTTGTATCCTTATAGTATTCTGCACAACTCTGAACAGGATTGATATCGTTAAACCTCAGTTTGTTCTACTGGCATTTCTTACTTCTTAGCCTGATTTGAGAGAATTAGGAGTTTGAAGGAGTACCGTTTCAATTAAATAATGTTCTGTTATCTAAGAATGATTGGCAGATACCTATTTATGGTTTGGGGATCTTTATAGACTTATTTTGCAAATGTCTTCTCCAAATATATTTGGTAAATAAATAATATTGTATTTTAGGACCAAGAGAGATAATGAAGGAAACATTCAAGAAGGTAACCAATTAAGAGAACTTATTATATATATAGATATGCAAGTGTACACATTGTAGCACATACATATGCGGGTTAAGTATACATAATTAAACAACATCTACAATGTAAAATTGCATATCATTCCCACTTATCTCTCTTATTTGTGTCTCAGACTCCCTTCTGTAAAACAGAGTAGGCAGAGCTCCAAGGTTCCTCTCTCATTTTACAAGGACTTTGCAAACTTTGAAGATATTAAGTTCCACAGACATTCAAGGAAAGACGCTCCTTTGGGGTGGCATGGTTACCAAAATCCTTATGGAGAAAGAACTCCAGCGATTAATTGAAGGGTAAATAGAATGTGCTGGAAAAAATAGGATAGGTGTAAGTAGACTTTTATGAGATTGTTTTCTAAAGTTTTATCTATCAGATAGTGACAAATATGTAATTAGGAATTTCAGTGGTTAATGGAGTTGGGAGAGCACATGACTGCCCTGGAAGGAGAAGACCTGTTTTCTACACTTTGCCATGAATACTAGGGCAGTATTATCAAAGTTTACTCTCAGCAACTTTCGAGAATATAATACAGTATTAACTACAGTTACCATGCTGTATGTTAGATTCCCAAGTCTTATTTATCTTAGGGAAGTTTGTACCCTTTCACCAACACCACCCCATTTCTCCCAGCCCCTGGAAATGACCATTCTACTCTGGTTTTAAAATAGTCTTTGCAATACTGGATGCCTCCAAATTAACCAAATCTCTGTAGTAACTAGTTGCTTTCTTTGCTCTGTTCTTCATGAAATCATCTGAATTCAGAACCATTAGAAGGTTTATCTTAGAGGAAGTAGTCAGAAAAGGAAAGATTGATGGCCATCAGATGTATTATAACCTAAGTGATTTTTATGATATTTTTAAGTGAAAAAGAGGAGGTTGCATAAGACAGAATAGTTTATGATTGTGCGAAGACACAATGTATAGATCCTACAAACTATCAATGTGAATTTGACATTGATCTTTGGCAAGATTACAGAGGGGAAACTAGAAAAAGGATAGTATGAGATTTCTCAGAAGTATGAAATAGTGATAATGAGGAGGCAATAAAGAATGAATTAGTGTACCTGCTAAGTTTTCATTTTTTTTCATATAATTATTCACTTTAACTTTGTAGATAAGGGGTCTTATAAACAATTACCAGGGACAGAATGGAAGAATATAAAGAATATTGGGCCTAATTAAGAATCCAGATGGATCATCATTTGGGCTGTTGACCCAAGTAGGTGTTAAATTTGGAAGCAAAAACTCAGGCTAAACTTAGGCCCAAACAGTATCAAATGATTCAAGATGTTCTAGCCTGGCAGTAAAAATATGTCAAATTGAAAGGAATGAGTGTATTCCCAGACACAAATATAAGAGTTGGACCTAGGTTAAAGTTTAACTGCTTAGTTAGATTTAAGAGTTTAACCAAGGTCAAACCTAGTAGGAGCAGAGTGGAGATAGAAGGGAGTTAGGCTGACCATGCACGACACTGCTGAGAGAATTCTTCCAGAAAGTCTGGCACTGCTTCTCCTTTTCTTGAATGTTCAAAGTACAAATAATTTAAAAGTTCTCATCACAGCTTCTGGCAAAGGAATTACAGAGTGGTAATCTAAAATTTAACAAATTTTATTCATGCTATACTTTAAGACAAGCTGGAGAAATAAGGACTGCATGAAAATTCGTGTAGATGAGTCCACAATTAACTAAGTGAACATGTCCAAGATGTGGCTGTTGCATCTTCACATCCACCTGGAGGAAGCTTCTGTAGTGGTATACCAGCAATTTATACTTGCTTCTGCTCTTTTCAACAATTTTAGTAAAAAGTAGAATGCAATTTTTAGAAGCCAGTATTCAAGTACAAAAGTGGGTGCCAATGAAAGGTGAAATACAATATTGTATTTAAGATTTTGTACTCGAACTCATTTTTGAGAGAAACTGGGAATATCTGAATGACAAGAGAGGTCTGCTACATCCACATATTGAAAGACTTAATATCACAAAGATATCATTTCTATCCAAATTCTTATATAAACATAATTCAGTCAAATTGCCAGAAAATATTATCTTTTTATTTCTTCTAGAAATTAAAAAGTGATTTTAAAACATGTACAGAAATGCAAACTACAAAAGTATTGATATTTAAAAAACATACTAAACTTGATATAAAATAAATAGACTGAAAATAAGATAGCAGACACATGCACATGCACACACACACACACACACTCACATGCATAGAACAATACTGCAAAACAGAAAAACAGGAAGGAGAGAAATATGGCCTTTCCATACATGGCACTGGTTCAATTGAATATCCATATTTTAAAAACACATGCATATTAACCACCACCTCACACTCTGCCCAAAATTCAACTCCAGAATTGCAGATCTAAAAGCAAACAGTAAAACAGTAAAACAAAATTCTGAAAGATAACATAGAAGAAAAGCTCGTGTCCTTGGAGTAATCAGTTTTCTTAAGTAGATTTCTTAAACACTAACCGTAAAATACTAATAAACTAATATTTGTTAAATAGAACAATTTAAAGGATTTGTTAAAATTGAAAATTATGGCTCATCAAAAAACATTATTAAGGGTGAGAAAAATCAGTAATTCATCTGTCCCACTTGTATTGAAACACATAAAACTTAAACAAATTTTGCAGCCACTACACTGAAGCATTAGCAGTTGGGGCTTTCTGGAAGCTCACAAAGTTGTCCTGGAACAGATCGTCCAACTGTCTACTGCCCCTTTTTTATTTTCCTCAATGTATCATGCCTCCTCGGAATATTTGCCTTTTCCCCCCATTACACTGTTGACTTGTCTTGCAGGTTGTTGTTATTACTTTGATTATTAAATAACTTTTAGGTGAGTAATATTGGCAATACTGGGAATTAGAAAGGAGGGGGAAAATTATCCAGAGTTCCCCAAAACAAAGTCAATTTTAACATGTTGATGAATTTTTTCTGTTAGTTTCTGATGAATAAGGTTATTATTAATGAAATTCTTCACATAGCTGTATGTACAACTTTACATCTTGTCCCTTTTTCCTTTTTTACTTTATATAACATATGCAACTTGCAAGTCTGTAAAACTGTAAATATCTAATGACTGCATAATTTTTAAAAACTTTAACAAATGGATAGTTAAAGGATAAAACATTTAAAAAATGGGCAAAATACTAAACAGTCACTTTAGGAAACAGTATGTACAAATGCCCAATAAGCATATATATGAAGATATCTTCAAATTTTTAGTTATGAGGAAAGTGCAAATTAAAGCCACAATAAACTACTACTCACTATCTTCCCACTGAGACAGCTAAGATTAAAAAAATAATGACACCAAGTGTTATGTGAATGTAATGCAAGTAGAACTATCCTGCACTTCTGCTGTGAACATAAATGGATATATGCATCTTGATCATCTTTCAGCAATATTTACTAAATCTGAGTATATAATAATGTAAGATTTTGAAATTCTCCTATTTTTAAACTCAAGAGAAATGAGTGCACACATGCATCAAAAGTTATGTATGAGAGTATGAATAGCAGCTTCATTCATGATACTCAAACTTGGCAAACCATGGCATATTTATACAATGGAATATTGTACATAAATGTAAAATAAAGAATTGTAGCATGCAAAGGCAAACATAATATTGAGAATGTGAAACCAGGCACAAAGAAATACACAATGTTTGAATCATGTATATGAAGTTCAAGTACTGGGAAATTGAATCTGTGACGGTAGAAGTCAGGATAGTGCTTCTGTTTGGGGGCAGCATTAACTGGAAGGAGGCATAAGTGTGTTCTCTAGGTGTACATATTGTTATAAATGTCAGGTTAAATTGTAGTTACATGGAATATACAATTCGAAATTAATCCAACTGTAACCTCAAGATTTGTGTATTTTATTATTTGTATGTTATACTTCAATATAAGAATACTAAGACAAATCTTTAAAAAAAATTTAAACATTGGATCCATATGTATATATAGAAAGATAAAAGCTTAACCAAGAGAGGTTTGTTTCAAGCCTTGACCATCCATCAATGTTATTCACCACATTAACAAATGAAAAGGAGAAACTATCATGTCAGCATATATAGAAAAATGGTTCTAAATAACTCAAACCTACTCATGATTTAAAAATATATATGGATAAGCACTTCTTTAATAGCTTAATTTATAAAGAGTATCAACTAAAAAGAAACTATAATAAACATCATCTATGATCATGAGATACTGAAAGTCTTTCTCCTGAATGTGAAAACAAAACAAAGATATTTGCTATCAACACATCTATTCAACAGTTTATATAGTATGCCCTGGCCAACAGAAAATACAAGAAAAAAATATGATTGGAAGAGAAAAAAATCAAACCAGGAATATTCTTAGTAAACAGATTGTATATATAGAAAAATCAAGTGTCTACTAAAAAAGTAGAATCCATAAGTTAATTTATAAATATCAATGTTTAAAAGTTAATGTATAAAATCAATGGTGTTTTTTATAGCAGCAAACTTTATAAATTACCATTTTAAAAAGCATCAAAAACTTCACATAGCTATGAAAAAATTTATTTTAAAAAGTTGTAAAAATTCTCCACATAGAAAACTACAAAAACCATTACATGTTTTCTAAAAAGTTAATAGAGGAATAGTCCATGTTCAGGATTATAAAGATGTCATTTCTTCCTAAATGCTTTACATGTTCATTGCTAACACAATCAATATACCAGCAGAGGTTTTCTTGAAGCTGACAAATTGAGTCAAAATTTATATAAAAATCCAAAGGGGCAAGTATATGCAAGATCTCAAAGAAGAACAAAGGCAATAGATTTACGTTCCCAGTTACCTAGTCTTATTATAAAACTAAATAATTTAGATGATCTGGTGTTAATGTAAGAATAGAGAAAAATACAGTGGAGCAAAAGAGTCCAGAAATGTACTCACCCATATATGAATACTTATGATTTTTAAAAATAACAATGAAGAAGAGTGGGGTGAGGATAGCCTTTTTTCATAAGTAATATTGAGTCAATTGTATAATATAGAAACAAAAAATGAGTATGACCCTTACTTACATCTTACTCCTAAGTCAATTCCCACTGGATTGTAGATCTAAATAAAAAAAGCTAAATAATTACATTTCTAAAAGTATATTTATGCCCTGAGGATGGATAAACACTAACTATAATGGAAAAGTTTGATAAACCAGACATATTAAAATGAAGACATTCAATCTATCAAAAGATACTAAGAGAAAAGAATAGGTTTTAATACAAACAAGAACTAAAATCTACAGGGAACATACAAAGGCTTTAAAAAATCAATACAAAAAAGTAGACAACTCAAGAGAAAAATGAATAAAAGACATTAGCAGGCATTGACAAAAGATAATGCCCAAATATCAAAAAAAAAGTTATTCGGCACTAATATGGAAATGGGTCCCAACATTATAAGAGACGAGGAAAATATAAATCAAAAGAAAATGTGATATACACACTTAAAATGGTTAAAATAAAAACATGACTAAAATAAAAAAGATGATGCTGTTTTGGCAAACATGTAGAAATGGTAATTTCCAGATTCTGATGGTGGGGAGTGTCAATTATTCAGCTGATACAAACTATTTTTTGCAGTATTTATATTCTTAAAGAGGGACCCTCTTTAAGAAGTGGCTCATATATTAACTCCCTCTGAATCCAGGCTTCTGTACATGCAGCAGCAGAGTTGAAGGGCTCTCAAGAGTTGACAGCCAAGAATCCGTGCCACAGAGACAAAAAATTATAGGGTGCAGTTCAGTTGAGGTGTTGTCAGGCTGTGCCTGTGTTCAACTGATTGCCACAGAAATGGCTGGAGCAAACAGGTGGACCAAGATATAGGAAATAGGGTGGAAACCCAACAAGTCTCCTATCCCCACACCACTCAGGGGTACTCATACCTCCAGTGTGAATTGTTAGTCTTCAAGGTATGGTCAGTAATCATTAACAGGTGATTAAGCAAGATTAATAGAAATGTTATAGTCCTCATAGCTATAATTGTTTCTGAGATTATAATTTATATTTATCATTTCCTCCTTCCACTTATTCTAGATTTCCCTAATGCTTAATGAGTATCTCACAGATATATTCCATAGAAATGGGGAGACCTTTATCAGGGATCAGAGTCTTTACCCTTGTTGGACTATCATTGTTAAAATTGCCAAGGAGGCAACCATGAGATGCTTTCAATGGATTTTCTAGGCTCACTCTTTTCTTTCTTCCATGTATAGCAACAATAGGACCTTTGTAAAATCCAGGTCAACCATTCCTGACAGTGTCTTAACTTTTTAACCTGTTGTTCTATAGGCACAAGAAACTCCAAATGCCCAACAAATAATAGGCATATTTTAAGATCAGTGGAATCTTGCTTGTATCTTCTGGTAAAAGCACTGACTATCCACTTCTCTAGAACAGGACTACACCGGCTGTGTCCTTAGAAATAAATAAGTGTACAATTCATAGCTTTGTCTACTGAGATTTTCTTTGACTGCCTTGATAATGTTGTTTCTGAAGGAAAAATACTCTGTGAAACAGGCATAAATATTTTCACTAGATGGATGTAGGGAATCTCCAATGAGGACACGGGGATAAGTTGAGGGAATGGAAACAGGCAAAAGAGTTTGATAACATGGGAGTCTGAGCCTCCGGACACTCAGGCCTGACTTCCAGTGTACTGTTTCCATTCAGTAATGCACTGTGACACTGACCTGGCCTAATGACATGATGGATCTGATAGTAAACTGCCCATATGACCAATTCTTCTTGAATCAGTTGCTCAGTTTCTATATAGGGTTTAACAACATGCCTAGAGCTGGTCTTCAAATGACAAGCAGCTTTCTTCTGAAGAAGTCATGGCTTGCTCCAGGAATCCAGGGACTGTATCATATTCTCCTACTGGGGCTTTCTAGATCTCCACAAATCATCCTTATTTGTATGACAGAATATACCCAGTCATATGCTCCAATAGTTAAGAGCACTTTCAGTATAGCCTGATGAACATTGTTCTTCACCCTACTCTAAAGAGTGAGCCTTCCAAGTCACTCAATAATTGGTTACAACATTTCAAAATGCAGTATGTTTCCTCCAGAATCCAAATACATTTGTTCCAATGCAGATGTTCCATCTGATTCCAGGCCATTGGACCCCTAAATACTTCTTGATGTGTCAGACCTTTGACTTAATGGAGATTCTCTCCTACTCATATGCATCCTACTAAGACTTCTGGAGTATTTTATGCAGTATCTGATTAAGATATCATTAATGTAGATGTACAGCATAGTATTCTGTAGGAAACATGACCAAAATCTCCACCAGCAATGGTGTGACAAAGAACAGGAATTAACATAGATATTAGGCAAGATAGTGAATGTATCTTTCTTTTCACATAAACATGAACTGTTTTTGAGCTTCTTTACTGATAGGGAATGAGAATAATGTATTCCCCAGACCAACAGTCACAGAACAAGTGCTAGATATTTTGTAGATCCATTTTAGTTAAGATGTCATGTCCATCAGAGCAGTCACATTTGAGACTGTCAATTGTTTAAGCACAAATCTATTGCCACAATCTAACTGGTTTTTGAAGAAGCAAAATAGATAAATTGAATAGGGAATAATGAGGACTCCAACATCTATGTCCTTTAAGTCTTTGTGGAATTAATCTATTCAGTTATTCCCAGGATATTTTTCTCCTGTTTTACTGTCTTGGCTAGAGACCAACAGTTGGGGACTTTCACTTGACCCTTTCTACCATAGTGGATCTTACTTGGCAGGTCAAGGAACCTGAAACTAGTGAGGGAGCAAGATACACAGAATCTCAGAACAAAAGCAGTCCAAGGTACTTCAAAAAACAAAGACCTTGACTTCTGACTATGTTTGGAGATTCAAGAAATGCAAAAGGTCCTGTTGGCCAAGTGATCAAGGGCAGAGTGGTAGTGAAGGTTATATCATATATCTCACAAAAATTGGTAGGTTATGCAGATTAAATAAATCATTTAAAATACTGAAGATTAGAATAACAATTTTAAATTTATTTACATGCTTATCTTATACTGAACACTTGGTGAATACACATTAATTTAAGGAAAACATGGAACATCCATAAAAACTAATGAACAGACTATGAAGCAAAGTTGCTTTATTGTAAAAATATTATGGAAATCACATTTTATGAAATTAAGTTAGAAATAAAAACCATTGGAGACAAATTCATCAACCAATAAGTATATTTAGAACTTAAAAAAAATGTTTTAACTAATGGATTAATTAATATATTATTAAGATTAAAGAGTGCTTTCAACTGAATGGTAATTAAAAGACTGGTGAAACCTATGAGAAATGAAGCAGTAATGAAGGACAAATGTAAATCCTTAAATAATTAGATTTGGGGAAAAAAGATTATATGTTAATGAGTTATGCATCCAAGATAAATAGACTGAAAAAAGAATAGAATAAACTCAAATAATAAATAAGAAGAGAAAGTAATAAATTAGAGAACTAATCTACATTTAAGAAAGTGAAAAGTCAGGAGTTATTTCTTGGGAAAAATAAATGCAATTGACAAATCTCTGAAAAAATACTTGAAGAAAAATCAAATTTGGCAAGTGGTTTATTGAATTATCTCAGATCAAGGAGTAAATCCTCAAAACATTTAGGTTTAAGAACAGTGTACACAAAAGCACACTCAATATCCTAATATTTCATCCCTTTTATGGGCATTAACTGGGTGTTTTAAATATTTCTAATAAGCTGATTTATTATTAATGAAGAAACCAGAAGTATGCAGGAAAAATGTACAAAATAACTGTCAGTTTACAAATTTAGATCTAAATCTTCAACAATTAAACACATAAGCAAAGTATAAATGTGTAACTTATAACTGAGAGAAAAATTTAGAAGACAAAATTCCTTAAACAGTGCCAATTTTTATTTTTATTTTTTATTTTTTTTAATTTGGTATCATTGATCTACAATTACATGAAGGACATTATGTTTACTAGGCTCACCCCTTCACCAAGTCCCCCCCACATCCCTGTTCACAGTCACTGTCCATCAAAATAGTAAGATGCTGTAAAATCACTACTTGTCACTAAGTTCACAGTCATTCTCCTTCAACATAGTAAGATGCTGTAAAATCACTACTTGTCTTCTCTGTGTTGCACAGCCCTCCCTGTGTCCCCTCAACACTATACATACTAATCGTAATGCCCCCTTTCTTTTCTTCCTGACCTTATCCCTCCCTTCCCACCCGTCCTCCCCAGTCCCTTTCCCTTTGGTAACTATTAGTCCATTCTCGGGTTCTGTGCTTCTGCAGCTGTTTTGTTCCTTCAGTTTTCTTTTGTTCTTATACTCCACAAATGAGTGAAATCATTTGGTACTTGTCTTTCTCCACCTGCTTATTTCACTGAGCATAATACCCTCTAGCTCCATCCATGTTGTTGAGAATGGTAGGATTTGTTTTTTCTTATGGCTGCGTAATATTCCATTGTGTATGTACCACATCTTCTTTATCCACTCATCTACTGATGGACATTTAGGTTGCTTCCATATCTTGGCTATTGTACATAGTGCAGTGATAAACATAGGGGTGCATCTGTCTTTTCCAAACTGGAGTGCTGCATTCTTAGGGTAAATTCCTAGGAGTGGAATTCCTGGGTCAAATGGTATTTCTATTTTGAGCATTTTGAGGAACTTCCATACTGCTTTCCACAATGGCTGAACTAGTTTACATTCCCACCAGCAGTGTAGGAGGGTTCCCCTTTCTCCACAACCTCGGCAACATTTATTGTTGTTTGTCTTTTGGATGGTAGCGATCCTTACTGGTGTGAGAGGATATCTCATTGTGGTTTTAATTTGCATTTCTCTGATGACAAGCAATGTGGAGCATCTTTTCATGTGTCTGTTGGCCATCTGAATTTCTTCTTTAGAGAACTGTCTATTCAGCTCCTCTGCCCATTTTTTAATTGGATTATTTGCTTTTTGTTTGTTGAGGTGTGTGAGCTCTTTGTATAATTTGGATGTCAACCCTTTATCGGATCTGTCATTTTCGAATATATTCTCCCCTACTGTACGGATCCTTTTTGTTCTACTGATGGTGTCCTTTGCTGTACAGAAGCTTTTCAGCTTGATGTAGTCCCATTTGTTCATTTTTGTGTTTGTTTCCCTTGCCCGGGGAGATATGTTCAAGAAGAGGTCACTCATGTTTATGTCTAAGAAATTTTTGCCTATGTTTTTTTCTAAGAGTTTTTTTTTTTCATCACCTTTTTTAAATTAAAGTATCATTGATGTAAACCTTTCTTTTTTATATATATATATATATTTTTTTTAATTGAAGGGTAGTTGACATACAGTATTACATTAGTTTCAGGTGTACAACACAGTGATTCAACATGTATATACATGATAATTCTAGGTACCAGCCATCACCATACCAAGTTGTTACAATATTTTGACTATATTTCTTATGCTATACATTACATCCCGGTTACTTATTTATTTTACATTGGAAGTGCGTGTATATATGTATATATATACATATATATATATATATATATATTTTGTGTGTGTGTGAGGGCATCTCTCATATTTATTAATCAAATGGTTGTTGACAATGATAAAATTCTGTATACGGGGGTCAATACTCAATGCACAATCATTAATCCACCCCAAGCCTAATTTTCGTCAGTCTCCAATCTTTTGAAGCTTAACGAACAAGTTCTTACATGGAGTACAAATTCTTACATAGTAAATAAGTTACATGGTGAACATTACAGGGGCAGTCATCACAGAAACTTTCGGTTTTGCTCACGCATTATGAACTATAAACAGTCAGTTCAAATATGAATATTCATTTGATTTTTATACTTGATTTATATGTGGATACCACATTTCTCTCTTTATTATTATTATTTTTAATAAAATGCTAAAGTGGTAGGTAGATACAAGATAAAGATAGAAAACATAGTTTAGTGTTGTAAGAGAGCAAATGTAGATGATCAGGTGTGTGCCCGTAGACTATATGTTAATCCACGCTAGTCACGGGCAATAAAACATCCACGTATGCAGAAGATTTCTCTCAGAACAGGAGGGGTGAGGTTCTAAGCCTCACCTCTGTTGATCCCCAATTTCTCACTTGATGGCCCCCCTGCGACTGTGCCTGTCTTAGGTTGTTCCTCCCTTGAGGAATCTTACCCGTCTCTGGCTAACCAGTCATCATCCGGGGAGATACAGGGAAATGTAAAGTTGGTAAGTGAGAGAGAAGCCTTATTGTTTGAAAAGATTAGCTTTTTACTTCTTTGCATATTTATGCCCTGTGGCTTCTATGCCCAGCATTTGTCTTGAGGTATCTTTACCACTTGGAAGAATTATGATACTCGGTAAATTCGATATGAGGCACGAATTCTGTTTAAGGGTTGTAATTAGGAAGGAAGAAGAAAAGCTATAGAAGTAGCAGGCGGAAGAAAACCTGGGGAGATTGATTATTTCTTTGACATATCTTCTTGTAGAGTAACTTCAGCATGTATAGTTTTTAAACTACTAAGTAAATTGTGCACACACATTAACATAATAGGAGTACAGTTACATAACCAAAGCATACCTGCAATTACCAGCCATCTCCAGTGAAACCAAGAAAACCAGTTAGGCACCTTAGGCATTTGTGAAAACTTATCTATGATATGGTGGATAATGTCCAACTGAACTTGAACAGTCTGAGAGAAATCAGATAAATTAAAACAACCCATTCCTGGGGACTGTTCACATCCCATATGTTCTTTTAACAATAAATAGTCTGTAGTTGTAAGATTTTGGAGTGCTACAATTTGCACTTCTCCTAATTCTTGGTTGAGTTCCAACCATATAGATCCAGTCAAATTTGTTGTTTTACTGTATGCACAGGCCAGCTTAGATATCTCCTTCTTCATTCCCAAGGCAAGTCCAGGAATTGGTGGAATGAGTGCATCTACAGCTGTAGCAGTGCGTGGATCTTTGTTGGGGTTTTTTTGATGATCATCTTCTGGCATGAGTCTTCCAGAGAGTGCTGATGTTGAAAGTTCTTTTTCATATCGTATCTTAGTTCATTTTCGGGGTAGCCAAATTAGGCTTTGATCCTCTGTATAAACACAAACAGACCCTTTGCCTACACTTTTATATGCCCTTTATATCATTGGGTAGAGCTCATTGGAGGTCACCACACAGGAACTTCTTTTTTTTTTTTTTTAACATTAATCTACACTTACATGACGAATACATTGTTTACTAGGCTAACCCCTATACCAGGTCCCCCCTATATACCCCTTTTCAGTCACTGTCCATCAGCATAGCAAAATGTTGTAGAATCACTACTTGTCTTCTCTGTGTTGTACAGCCCTCCCCTTTCTCCCACCCCCCTATGGATGCTAATCTCCTTTTTCTCCACCCCCTTATCCCTCCCTACCCACCCATCCTCCCCAGTCCCTTTCCCTTTGGTACCTGTTAGTCCATTCTTGATTTCTGTGATTCTGCTGCTGTTTTGTTCCTTCAGTTTTTCTTTTGTTCTTATGCTCCACAGATGAGTGAGATCATTTGGTATTTCTCTTTCTCCGCTTGGCTTGTCTCACTGAGCATAATACCCTCCAGCTCCATCCATGTTGCTGCAAATGGTTGGATTTGCCCTTTTCTTATGGCTGAGTAGTATTCCATTGTGTATATATACCACATCTTCTTTATCCATTCATCTATCGATGGACATTTAGGTTGCTTCCAATTCTTGGCTATTGTAAATAGTGCTGTGATAAACATAGGGGTGCATTGGTCTTTCTCAAACTTGATTGCTGCATTCTTAGGGTAAATTCCTAGGAGTGCAATTCCTGGGTCAAATGGTAAGTCTGTTTTGAGCATTTTGATGTACCTCCATACTGCTTTCCACAATGGTTGAACTAATTTACATTCCCACCAGCCATGTAGGAGGGTTCCCCTTTCTCCACAGCCTCGCCAACATTTGTTGTTGTTTGTCTTTTGGATGGCAGCCATCCTTACTGGTGTGAGGTGATACCTCATTGTAGTTTTAATTTGCATTTCTCTGATAATTAGCGATGTGGAGCATCTTTTCATGTGTCTGTTGGCCATCTGTATTTCTTTTTTGGAGAACTGTCTGTTCAGTTCCTCTGCCCATTTTTTAATTGGGTTATTTGTTTTTTGTTTGTTGAGGCATGTGAGCTCTTTATATATTCTGGACGTCAAGCCTTTATCGGATGTGTCATTTTCAAATATATTCTCCCATACTGTAGGGTTCCTTTTTGTTCTATTGATGGTGCCTTTTGCTGTACAGAAGCTTTTCAGCTTAATATAGTCCTACTTGCTCATTTTTGCTTTTGTTTTCCTTGCCCAGGGAGATATGTTCAAGAAAAGGTCACTCATGTTTATGTCTAAGAGGTTTTTGCCTATGTTTTCTTCCAAGAGTTTAATGGTTTCGTGACTTACATTCAGGTCTTTGATCCATTTTGAGTTTACTTTTGTATATGGGGTTAGACAATGGTCCAGTTTCATTTTCCTACATGTAGCTGTCCAGTTTTGCCAGCACCATCTGTTGAATAGACTGTCATTTTGCCATTGTATGTCCATGGCTCCTTTGTCAAATATTAACTGACCATATATGTCTGGATTAATGTCTGGATTCTCTAGTCTGTTCCATTGGTCTGTGGCTCTGTTCTTGTGCCAGTAACAAATTGTCTTGATTAATATGGTTTTATAATAGAGCTTGAAGTTGGGGAGTGAGATCCCCCCTACTTTATTCTTCCTTCTCAGGATTGCTTTGGGTATTTGGGGTCTTTGGTGGTTCCATATGAATTTTTGAATTATTTGTTCCAGTTCATTGAAGAATGTTGCTGGTAGTTTCATAGGGATTGCATCAAATCTGTATATTGCTTTGGGCAGGATGGCCATTTTGACGATATTAATTCTTCCTAGCCACGAGCATGGGATGAGTTTCCATCTGTTAGTGTCCCCTTTAATTTCTCTTAAGAGTGACTTGTAGTTTTCAGACTATAAGTCTTTCACTTCTTTGGTTAGGTTTATTCCTAGGTATTTTATTTTTTTTGATGCAATTGTGAATGGAGTTGTTTTCCTGATTTCTCTTTCTGTTGGTTCATTGTTAGAGTATAGGAAAGCCACAGATTTCTGTGTGTTGATTTTGTATCCTGCAAATTTGCTGTATTCCGATATCAGTTCTAGTAGTTTTGGGGTGGAGTCTTTAGGGTTTTTTATGTACGGTATCATGTCATCTGCAAATAGTGACAGTTTAACTTCTACTTCACTGATCTGGATTCCTTGTATTTTTTTGTTTTGTCTGATTGCCATGGCTAAGACCTCCAGGACTATGTTAAATAACAGTGGAGAGAGTGGGCATCCCTGTCTAGTTCCCGATCTCAGAGGAAAAGCTTTCAGCTTCTCGCTGTTCAATATAATGTTGGCTGTGGGTTTTTCATAGATGGCCTTTATTATGTTGAGGTACTTGCCCTCTATTCCCATTTTGCTGAGAGTTTTTATCATGAATGGATGTTGAACTTTGTCAAATGCTTTTTCAGCATCTATGGAGATGATCATGTGGTTTTTGTCTTTCTTTTTGTTGATGTGGTGGATGATGTTGATGGACTTTCGAATGTTGTACCATCCTTGCATCCCTGGGATGAATCCCACTTGGTCATGGTGTATGATCCTTTGATGTATTTTTGAATTCGGTTTGCTAATATTTTGTTGAGTGTTTTTGCATCTACATGCATCAGGGATATTGGTCTGTAGTTTTCTGTTTTGGTGGGGTCTTTGCCTGGTTTTGGTATTAGGGTGATGTTAGCTTCATAGAATGAGTTTGGGAGTATCCCCTCCTCTTCTATTTTTTGGAAAACTTTAAGGAGAATGGGTATTATATCTTCCCTGTACGTCTGATAAAATTCCGAGGTAAATCCATCTGTCCCGGGGGTTTTGTTCTTTGTTAGTTTTTTGATTACCGCTTCAATTTCATTGCTGGTAATTGGTCTGTTTAGATTTTCTGTTTCTTTCTGGGTCATTCTTGGAAGGTTGTATTTTTCTAGGAAGTTGTCCATTTCTCCTAGGTTTCCCAGCTTGTTAGCATATAAGTTTTCATAGTATTCTCTAATAATTCTTTGTATTTCTGTGGGGTCCGTCGTGATTTTTCCTTTTTCATTTCTGATACTGTTGATTTGTGTTGACTCTCTTTTCCTCTTAATAAGTCTGGCTAGAGGCTTATCCATTTTGTTTATTTACTCGGAAAACCAGCTCTTGGTTTCATTGATTTTTGCTATTGTTTTATTCTTCTCAATTTTATTTATTTCTTCTCTGATCTTTATTATGTCCCTCCTTCTGCTGACCTTAGGCCTCATCTGTTCTTCTTTTTCCAATTTCGATAATTGTGACATTAGACCATTCATTTGGGCTTGTTCTTCCTTTTTTAAATATGCTTGGATTGCTATATACTTTTCTCTTAAGACTGCTTTTGCTGTGTCCCACAGAAGTTGGGGTTTACTGTTGTTGTTGTCGTTTGTTTCCATATATTGCTGGATCTCCATTTTGATTTGGTCATTGATCCATTGATTATTTAGGAGCATGTTGTTTAGCCTCCATGTGTTTGTGAGCCTTTTTGCTTTCTTTGTACAGTTTATTTCTAATTTTATGCCTTTGTGGTCTGAAAAGTTGGTTGGTAGGATTTCAGTCTTTTGGAATTTACTGAGTCTCTTTTTGTGTCCTAGTATGTGGTCTATTCTGGAGAATGTTCCATGAGCACTTGAGAAGAATGTGTATCCTGTTGCTTTTGGATGTAGAGTTTTGTAGATGTCTATTAGGTCCATCTGTTCTAATGTGTTGTTCAGTTCCTCTGTGTCCTTACTTATTTTCTGTCTGGTGGATCTGTCCTTTGGGGTGAGTGGTGTGTTGAAGTCTCCTAGAATGAATGCATTGCATTCTATTTCCTCCTTTAGTTCTGTTAATATTTATTTCACATATGTTGGTGCTCCTGTATTGGGTGCATATATATTTATAATGGTTATATCCTCTTGATGGACTGAGCCCTTTATCATTATGTAATGTACTTCTTTGTCTTTTGTTACTTTCTTTATTTTGAAGTTTGTTTTGTTTGATACCAGAATTGCAACACCTGCTTTCTTCTCTTTGTTGTTTGCATGGAATATCTTTTTCCATCCCTTGACTTTAAGTCTGTGCGTGTCTTTGGGTTTGAGGTAAGTCTCTTGTAAGCATCATATGGATGGATCTTGCTTTTTTATCCATTCTATTACTGTGTCTTTTGATTGGTGCATTCAGTCCATTTACATTTAGGTTGATTATTGAAAGGTATGAATTTATTGCCATTGCAGGCTTTAAGTTTGTGGTTACCGAAAGTTCAGGGTTAGCTTCTTTACTATCTTACTGTCTAGCTTAACTCGCCTGTTGAGCTATTATAAACACAGTCTGATGATTCTTTATTTCTCTCCCTTTTTATTCCTTCTCTTCCCTTCTTCATACGTTGGGTGTTTTGTTGTGTGCTCTTTTTAGGAGTGCTCCCATCTAGAGCAGTCCCTGTAGGATGCCCTGAAGAGGTGGTTTGTGGGAGGCAAATTCCCTCAATTTTTGTTTGTCTGGGAATTGTTTAATCCCTCCTTCATATTTAAATGATATTCGTGCTGGATACAGTATTCTTGGTTCGAGGCCCTTCTGTTTCATTGCATTAAGTATGTCATGCCATTGTCTTCTGGCCTGTAGGGTTTCTGTTGAGAAGTCTGATGATAGCCTGATGGGTTTTCCTTTGTAGGTGACCTTTTTTTTCTCTCTGGCTGCCTTTAATATTTTTTCCTTGTCTTTGATCTTTGCCATTTTAATTATTATCTGTCTTGGTGTTGCCCTCCTTGGATCCCTTGTCATGGGAGTTCTGTGTACCTCTGTGGTGTGAGAGGCCATTTCTTCCCCTAGTTTGGGAAGTTTTCGGCAATTATTTCTTCAAAGACACTTTCTATCCCTTTTTCTGTCTCTTCTCCTCTGGTATTCCGATGATGTGTATATTATTCCTTTTTGATTGGTCACTCAGCTCTCTTAAAATTCTTTCATTCCTGGTAGGATCCTTTTATCTCTCTCTGCATCATTTTCTCTGCGTTCCTGTTCTCTGTTTTCTAGTCCATTAATGGTCTCTTGCATCTCGTCCATTCTGTTTTGAAGTCCTTCCAGAGCTTGTTTTAGTTCTGTATTCTCCTTCCTTAGTTCTTGCATATTTCTCTGCAAGTCCATCAGCATGGTTATGACTTTTGTTTTGAATTCTTTTTCAGGAAGACTGGTTAAATCTATCTCCCCAGGTTCCTTCTCAGGGGAAGATGTAGCAGATGCCGAAGCTGTCTGGGTTAGTCTTGACTGGATCATATTTTTTTGCCTTTTCATGTTGACAGGTGCTATTGACTGTCGTCTGGGAGGGCCCAACTTTTCACTTGCTACTGGCCTTTCTTTACTGGGACAACTGCCACCTCTAGTGGCTTGTGTTGGGTAATTGCGAGTAGGCTGGGTCTTTGTGTCTTGCCTGGCCGATATGGATGGATCTCCCTTTCTGTGGGCGGGGTTTGCCTTAGGCTGTTTCTCTGCTTTCGCAGCTCCTAGAGGGGTAATGGACCTGGGGGATGGGGTGGGGGGGGCGTGGGGGGACTGTTTGGCTGTTGACCTCCGTGAGGGGTCTCAGAGCTGTTGCCCAGGGGGTTAGTGCACCCAGTTTTCCCTGTAATTTCCTGCCACTGGGCTGTGACCTATGCTGTTTCCGTCCAGCTGTTACGTCCCTGTCCCTTTAAGACTTTCAAAAAGCCTCTGCTTTTCTTTGTCACAGTGGCATCAGCTTCGGCACCCACTCAGAGGTCTTGCTGCCCTATTTCATTAGTTACCAGCCCTCCACGCATGCACTGTGCCTGCGCTCTGGTGCGGGTGGCTGGGGCTGGGTGTTCGGCAGTCCTGGGCTTCGTCTCCCTCCTGCTCTGCCTACTCTTCTCCCACCGGTAGCTTGGGGGAGGTGTGCTCGGGTCCCGCCGGGCCGGGGCTTGTATCTTACCCCTTTCACCAGGCGCTGGGTTCTCGCTGGTGTAGTTGTATTCTGTCTGTTGTCCTGTCTTCTGGTCTCTCTTTTAGGATTAGTTGTATTTTCAAAAAAATATATATGTTTTTGGGAGGAGATTCCCACTGTCCTACTCACGCCGCCATGTTGGCTCCGCCCATTGATCTTTTTCTAAGAGTTTTATGGTTTCATGACATACATTCAAGTCTTTAATCCATTTCAAATTTACTTTTGTGTATGGGGTTAGACAGTGATCCAGTTTCATTCTCATACATGTAGCTGTCCAGTTTTGCCAGCTCCCTCTGTTGAAGAGACTGTCATTTCCCCATTGTATGTCCATAGCCCCTTTATCAAATATTAGTTGACCATACATGTTTGGGTTAATGTTTGGAGTCTCTATTCTGTTCCATTGGTCTGTGGCTCTGTTCTTGTGGCAGTACCAAATTGTCTTGATTACTGTGGCTTTGTAGTAGAGCTTGAAGTTGGGGCCTGAGATTCCCCCTCACTGTATTCTTCCTTCTCAGGATTGTTTTGGCTATTTGCGGTCTTTGGTGTTTCCATATGAATTTTTGAACCATTTGTTCCAGTTCATTGGAGAAAGCTATTGGTAATTTGATAGGGATTGCATCAAATCTGTATATTGCTTTGGGCAGGATGGCCATTTTGACGATATTAATTCTTCCTAGCCAAGAGCATGGGATGAGTTTCCATTTGTTAGTGTCCTCTTTAAATTCTCTTAAGAGTGTCTTATAGTTTTCAGGGTATAGGTCTTTCACTTCTTTGGTTAGGTTTATTCCTAGGTATTTTATTCTTTTTGATGCAATTGTGAATGGAATTGTTTTCCTGATTTCTCTTTCTATTGGCTCATTGTTAGTGTATAGGAAAGCCACAGATTTCTGTGTGTTAATTTTGTATCCTGCAACTTTGCTGAATTCTGATATTAGTTCTAGTAGTTTCAGAGTGGAGTCTTTAGGTTTTTTTATGTATAATATCATGTCATCTGCAAATAGTGACAGTTTAACTTCTTCTTTACCAATCTGGATTCCTTGTATTTATTTGTTTTGTCTAATTGCCGTGACTAGGACCTCCAGTACTATGTTGAATAACACGGGGGAGAGTGGGCATCCCTGTCTTGTTCCCGATCGCAGAGGAAAAGCTTTCAGCTTCTCGCTGTTCAGTATGATGTTGGCTGTGGGTTTATCATATATGGCCTTTATTATGTTGAGGTATTTGCCCCTATACCCATTTTGTTCAGAGTTTTTATCATGAATGGATGTTGAATTTTATCAAATGCTTTTTCAGCATCTATAGATGATCATGTGGTTTTTGTCTTTCTTTTTGTTGATGTGGTGGATGATGTTGATGGATTTTTTAATGTTGTACCATCCTTGCATCTCTGGGATGAATCCCACTTGGTCATGGTGTACGATCCTTTTGATGTATTTTTGAATTCGGTTTGCTAATATTTTGTTGAGTGTGTTTGCGTCTACGTTCATCAGGTATATTGGTCTGTAGTTTTCTTTTTTGGTGGGGTCTTTGCCTGGTTTTGGTATTAGGGTGATGTTAGCTTCATAGAATGAGTTTGGGAGTATCCCCTCCTCCTCTATTTTTTGGAAAACTTTAAGGAGAATGGGTATTATGTCTTCCCTGTATGTCTGATAAAATTCTGAGGTAAATCCATCTGGCCCGGGGGTTTTGTTCTTTGATAGTTTTTTGATTACCACTTCAATTTCATTGCCGGTAATTGGTCTGTTTAGATTTTCTGTTTCTTTCTGGGTCATTCTTGGAAGGTTGTATTTTTCTAGGAAGTTGTCCATTTCTCCTAGGTTTCCCAGCTTGTTAGCATATAGGTTTTCATAGTATTCTCTAATAATTCTTTGTATTTCTGTGGGGTCAGTCATGATTTTTCCTTTCTCGTTTCAAACAGTGCCAATTTTTTTACCCTCTTCAGTTTTATATTATCTTGGTAGAGCATCTAATTGCTCTTTTTAAAGACCAAAAATAACACTTGTAGTCTTATAACATATTTACTGTTATTCAGGTTCAAAATTGCATACTGTAAAGTAGATTATTTTTTAATTTACTATGGTGTTCTTGTCCCCACCAAAAGAATTGAAAGGGAGAGAAACAATAGTGAAGCAGAATGAAATTTTATTTGAACATACTCCAAAGGAGGAGTGGGCCAGAGTTAAGATAGACTCCACCTTCCCACTCCCCCACCATCCTTTAGGTGGGAGGCCTTTTTATTACATTCTGTCTAGGAGGCGCCTCTTTGACTGACAAGTGAGGTCATTTGACTGACAGTTCCATTTATATAGCCATCCCTCTCAGTGTGCACATCCTTTCCCAGAATGCCCACAGGAAAGCAAGGAGAGGGGACGGTTCTTAGTTTTGTTGATTGTGTCTGCATTGTAATCTGGTTGGGATAGGTTTGACCTAGTCCCACTGTGCAAGGAAGTTTCTCCCTGCAAAGCCTTTACTGCCTTCAAGTGGTACTCCCTAACTACGTGTTTTTTCCTTGAACCTTATCTTCCCTTTCCCTGGCTGCTCATGTCTATCTTTCTACCTAACACTTATATTTGTTTTGCACAGTAGAGTTCATAACACATTTTACAAACTTTGTCATAAACCTCATCTTATGCAGTTTATTTAATTTTGATCAAGGGAGTAGTTAGGAACTCTGTTAAAATTTTACTGTGATCCCCACTGAGGCCATCCTCATGATGGATAAAGTTCACCAATGTTAAGTCAGTCAAATCACAATTTTCCCCCATATTCCCTTCATATCCAGAAATTCCTGTTTTGTTTTTTTCCCTCATCTCTTAGTGTTCTTTATTTGTGGTTATAGTCATTATTCTATTCCTCACCCCCTCCTCTTTCCTTCTCATTTGTGCACTGCCCCCAGGGCTTGGAGGCACTCCAAACACAATGAAATCAAGAAGAGATCACCACCACCATCCCAGTTTCACACTCTTGTTCACCACCATCATTCCCTCCCCTCTCCTTCCCACCCTCCCATCTCCTTACTGTTCAAATTTAGTTGGAAGATGAAATAAACCTTGGCATTGGTCATCAGTAACCTTTCTATCCCTACCCTCCCCATTTTACCACTGCTCCTCCTCCACCCCAACCTTTCCCAGTACTTAGAGGCTTGTGAGAGGAGATTAAACTAATCCCAGCCACTGACAAACTCACTAAGCAGTTCCTGAGTGAAGTCCAAAATTCCTGCCAAGCAATAGAACTGCGGGAAAAATTAATGTAACAATCAGCGCATTATAGCAATAGTTTTTCCATGAAACTTCTTTCCCTTTTAATAATCCCATACAAAGCCAGAAGAAAGCATGTAGCATGCAGTGTGTGTAGGGAGGGGGAATATAGAGACAATTAGTTTTTCTTATTAAATATAAATTAAACAACTAAGTACATTGGCACCACTGTACTTTTTTTTAAAGTGATTTACCCTACACTTTTTCTTCTCAAAATGGGAATGAATGTGTAAATGGCCAATGTTTAAGTGGTTTTGGAATGGTTCATTTGCTAATTAATACTTAAGAACAAAGAATTAGAAAGACTAGGCAGGAGTAAGGCAATTTGAGTGTTTTGCCTGCAGCATATTGATGCCCCTGCCTGTAACTGTGGTTCTGAGAGCGACTGAAAGCCACAGGAGTCATCACACCCTCTTCAGGAGAGGATAGCAGCTCTCTTTTCCTGTTCCACTAACTTGGCTCCCTCACCCAGTGGACATCAGTTCCTGGAGATGAGAAGCCCCAAATTATAATCTGATTGGCAATATTTAAATCAATATCTCGGATCCCTTCAGCTTTCCCAGCATTAGAGCTCTATTTTTATTTTATTTTTTTCAAGGAACTAATTTGAAATGAATGTGTCTCAAAAGCTGAGGTAGGCAGAGGCAGTCATTGCCAATGACTGTGCAGGGGGTAAGAAATTTCTATTCAAAGAAGGGTGAATGTGGCTGGTAATGTTTAAAAAAAAATGTGGGAGGGTTCAGGCGAAAGTTTAGCTTCAAGGGGAAGTCCATGGTTTTCATTCTTGGCATTCATTATGCCAAAGGATTCCATGTTACAACAGAGTGGAAAAGAGTTTAAAAAAATAAAAGAAACAAAAAGAATGCCAAAGATACAACTGAAAGGCAGAAACTATACTGAGGTAAGACCAACAGAAGTTATTAAACGGTATCTTCTAGAACAAATAGGGGAAGGTAGCATTAAGTGGCCTTTAGGAAAAGGTGATTCTAAATGCACCTCACCAAGAATGAATTGTATTCAAAAGGTATTTAAACCTCAGTTATGCAATACAATTTCCCAAAGCAATGGATCTTTTCCAAATACCCTCATAGTTTCCTAGAAACTTTAGAAAGTAAGAAAACAGCCAAACACCTAATTTAGTATTCACTTTATTTACATATAAACATATACAAAATGTATGTATGTAAATATATGTATATAAATATACATATCTATGAATGTATATAGTATATAAATATACAAATATATATTAAACATACATATGAATAATATATAAATGTATATGTATATATGCATACAAAATATACAAAAATATATATAACAAAATATATATAAAGGCCATTGTGAATCCTTAGTTACTGTTGGGTATTGGTAGAAAAACAAAAACAAAAACAAAAAACTTTGACCATTTCAATAAAGGTTTATTGGACAGCTCTTCTTGGAAGATCACTATGTTTGACCCAAGGTCCCTGAACCCAGGAAACATAGCGATGTAAATATTTTTGTGTTATAATTGTTTTTATAGTTATATTTTAACTTAAACATACACATTTAGTCCCACTTTGAACTGAAGTTGTATCTGGGTAAATGGTATTATACTGTGTGGATTCTTTCAGGCCTATTTCCTACAATAAACATATGGGAGGGACAGTGTGTTCTTTATTTCTCTGTAATACTTTCATTAATATTCCAGTTTTGGAATTGGAAGAATTATCAGCCATAAAAACTTATCACAAATAACACCACTTATGATGTGCTTTCACATGTAGTATCTTCTTTCATTCTTACACTTTCTGGAGTAGGAAGAACATGTAGTAATTGCTGATGAGGACACTGATGTGTAGAACACTGTATCTTCTTCTAGGTGCTATCATCTGATCACGACCTATGGTGTAAGGACTCAAAATTAGACTGTCTTCTGTCTTACTGATCTTTCTAGTACTAGAGCTGGCTCTTCTCCTGTTGCATACCTCACTTAACAGACTGCATCAGCAGCTTACCTCTGGGTGCTGGGTGCTCCCCAAGAAGGAAATGACAGGCATCAGGCAACTCCATTCACTCGCACCATTTATTTCAAATGATGCTGCTGGTTTAATCTCCCTTCTCCACTCCCTTCCTTTCTTTCACAAATATTTATTTTGAACTCGTATAATGAGCCAGACTGGAGATGCAGCAGTGAACACAACAAAGTTCCTCCCTAGCAGAATGTGAAAGCAGACGATAGTCCAATGAATTTTTAAATGCATAATATATTGTGACAAATTTTAAGGAGACAAATTAATAGAAAGGAATAATGGAATGGCAGCATAAGCCATTTTAGAGTGGTCACGAAAGGTCCCACTGCTGAGGTGACATTTGAGTAAAGACCCAAAGGAAATGCATGTAAAATTCTCTGTGGTGGCTGACACATTATAATTGTTTATCTGAAGTTTGCTTTTTTATTGGGAAGGATGGCACAACAAAAGTAAATACTTCTAAGACAGCTTGCAAGAAGTACAAGCATTAATGAAGACCAAAAAAAACCATTTACCACGGGAGTATAGATAAGGAAGAAATCTTTTCAGGGAGGCTTCAAAGAGAAGGTGGGCTTCATTTTAGCAAACAAAGATGAGACCCTGTATTTCATCATAACAAAGATAACAGCAATGAGGGAGAACTCACAGGCAGTATAATGGTGGAACATCTATTATGATGAGAGTGAAAAATACTTGAGGAAAAGAGGATAAATTTGAAATAATACTGGAAAATAGTCAGTTGGAAATAAATTGTGAAGGTACTGATAGTTCTGACATTTTGATAAAGATTTCAGACTTTATCTAGAATTCTCCAGAGAAACAGAATCAATAGGATGTGTATATAGGAGAAAAAGATTAGCTCTAAGGAATCGGCTTATGCAATTATGGGGACTGGCAAGTCCCAAGATCTACAGGACGAGTCAGCAAGCTAGAGATCCAGGAATGCTGGTGGTGTCATTCTAGTCTGAGCCCAAAAGCCTCAGCACCAGGAAGTCCTGTGGTACAGTTCAGGTGCAAAGGCTGGCAGGCTCAAGACCCAAGAAGAGCCCATGTTTCAGTTTGAGCCTGAAGGCAGAAAAAAAATCAACATCCCACTCTGAAGCAGTTAAGGCCGGAGGAATTTTCTGCTGGGGTTGGTAGCAAGGTGGTCAGCCTTGTTCTATTCAGGCTTTCAGCTGACTGGATGAGGAAGGACAATCTGCTTTACAGTCTGCTGCTTTGAAAGTCAGTCTAATCTAAAAAATACTCTCACAGGAACACCTAAAATATTTACCAAATATCTGGGCACCCAGTCATAGATGACACATAAAATAAACCAGCATAATACTTTTGTCATTTGGGAGTCATAAAAGCTTGGAAACTGGTAGTATATTCTGTATAAAACAAAGCATTAGGAACAAAATTATACAGTGGATTTCTCTGTAGTAAGGTAAAGGGAGAAAATATTTTGTAAAAAACCTAAAGTGAGGTAATGATAATATCAATCCACATAGAAGAGGAAAAGATGAGAAAGAATATAGAAAAGTATGCAGTGCTTTTTGCTAGAAGATGAATTTATTATATATATGGATTGATATCCCATGAGTCTCTAGGTTTCTAGGCTGTTGCTGGTAATTCAATAGATTCGTACAAAAAGCAAGAGGATACTTATTAGAAATGACAAGCAAAGGATTCACATGTAGAATGTAATGTCCACAGTTAATTTTAGTTGACTATCCAGCAGTCATTTCTTCTATATTTTTCTTTAGTTGAAAGAAAGTATTCATTTATTAAATATTTCTTGATTTTGATTAGTCTAGATCAGTCCTGGTTATTCCATTCTTTAATCATTTAATGTTTTAGGAATAGCCAATAGGATGCACTTGTGGCCAGTGAACTATGGGAGGTAATCTGACAAGAGTGTTTTGTTTTGTTTTTCATATTCAGTCTTGAAGGATGCAACATAGTGCTAAGCAGAGGGAAAATTGGTAAATGAGACTATATTAATATTAAGAACTTCCTAGTTACCAAAAGATCAATAGTCCACAGAAATGGAGATGATTTTTAAAATTGTATTATGAACAAAGGGCAACTTAAAAAGTATACAAAGATGGAACAAGACAAGGGTGCCCACTATCCCCACTTCTATTCAACATAGTACTGGAGGTCCTAGCCACAGCAATCAGACAACACAAAGAAATAAAAGGCATCCAGATTGGCAAGGAAGAAGTTAAACTGTCCCTATTTGAAGATGACATGATATTGTACATAAAAAACCCTAAAGAATCCACCCCAAAACTATTAAAACTAATATCTTCATTCAGCAAAGTTGCAGGATACAAAATTAATACACAGAAATCTGTGGCATTCCTATACACTAACAATGAACTAACAGAGAGAGAAATCAGGAAAACAATTCCATTCACAATTGCATCAAAAAGAATAAAATACCTAGGAATAAACCTAACCAAGGAAGTGAAAGACCTATACTCTGAAAACTACAAGATGTTCATGAGAGAAATTAAAGAAGATACCAATAAATGGAAACACATCGAATGCTCATGGATAGGAAGAATTAATATTGTCAAAATGGCCATCCTGCCTGAAGCAATCTATAGATTCAATGCAATTCCTATCAAAATACCAAAAGCATTCTTCAAAAAACTAGAGAAAATCATCCTAAAATTCATATGGAGCCACAAAAGACCTCGAATAGCCAAAACAATCCTGAGAAGGAAGAATAAAGCTGGGGGAATTCCACTCCCCAACTTCAAGCTCTACTACAAAGCTACAGTAATCAAGACAATTTGGTACTGGCACAAGAACAGACCCATAGACCAAAGGAACAGACTAGAGAGCTCTGATATAAACCCAACCATATATGGTCAATTAATATATGATAAAGGAGCCATGGACATACAGTGGGGAAATGACAAATAACAGCCTCTTCTGTTGGCAAAAGTGGATGGCTTCAAGCAGGAGAATGAAACTGGATTATTCTTTAACCCCATACACAAAAGTAAACTTGAAATGGATTAAAGACTTGAATGTAAGTCATGAAACCATAAAACTCTTAGAATAGAAGACAACATAGGCAAACATCTCCTGAATATAAGCATGAGCAACTTCTTCCTGAACCCATCTCCTCAAGCAAGGGAAACAAAAGCAAAAATGAACTCATGGAACAACATCAAACTAAAAAGGTTTTGTATGGCAAAGGACATCATCAACAAAACAAAAAGGCATCCTACAGTATGGGAGAATATAGTTGTAAATGACATATCTGACAAGGGGTTAACAGCCAAAATATATAAAGAACTTACACACCTCAACACCCAAAAAGCAAATAACCTGATTAACAAATGGGCAGAAGATATGAAGAGACAGTTCTCCAAAGAAGAAATTCAGATGGCCAACAGACACATGAAAAGATGCTCCACATCACTAATCATCAGGGAAATGAAAATTAAAACCACAATGAGATATCACCTCACACCAGTAAGGATGGCCAGCATCGAAAAGACTAAGAACAACAAATGTTGGCAAGGATGTGGAGAAAGGGGAACCCTCCTACACTGCTGGTGGGAATGTAAACTAATTCAACCATTGTGGAAAGCAATATGGAGGTTCCTCAAAAAACTAAAAATAGAAATACCATTTGACCCTGGAATCCCACTTCTTGGAATATACCCAAAGAATACAACTTCTCAGATTCAAAAAGACATATGCACCCCTATGTTTATCACAGCACTTTTTACAGTAGCCAAGATATGGAAGCAACCTAAGTGTCCATCTGTAGATGAATGGATAAAGAAGATGTGCTACATATGTACAATGGAATACTATTCAGCCATAAGAAAGAAACAAATCCTACCATTTGCAACAACATGGATGGAGCTGGAGGACATTATTCTCAGTGAAATAAGCCAGGCAGAGAAAGACAAATGCCAAATGATTTCCCCCGTTTGTGGAGTGTAACAATGAAGCAAAACTGAAGAAACAAAAGGCAACAGACTCAGAGACTCCAAGAATGAATTAGTGGTTACCAAAGGGGAGGTGTGTAGGAGGGTGGGCGGGGAGGGAGGGAGAAGGGGACTGAGGGGTATTATGTTTAGTACACATGGTGTGGGGGATCACGGGGAGAACAGTGTATCACAGAGAAGGGACATAGTGGATCTTTGGCAACTTGCTGCACTGATGGACAGTGACTGCATTGGGGTATGGGTGGGGACTAGATAATATGGGAAATGTAGTAACCACATTGTTTTTTCATGTGAAACCTTCATAAGAGTGTATATCAATCATACCTTCATAAAAAATTTAAAAAAAAAAGTATACCAGGAAGTCTTTCTGATTAAAAGGAAAAGATAACTCAATAGGAAAAAAAGAACAAAAGCTTTGAATACACACTTCACAACAGATGATGCATAGATACATAGTTATACAACAATAAAAATGATATATGTCCCAATATAAAACAATGAACAAAAGATTTCTAGGTATAAAATTTGTATAATTAGTTATCTATAATATCTATAAAACTTTATAACATCTACCTGTATTGTATATGTAAAAGATTCTGTCCATATTTATATTATGTTGCTGTATATACTATTATACAGCATATGAAAATGTTCAGTCTCATTAGTTATCAGGAAAATGCATAATAAAACTATGAAGTAATACTACCATATACCTACCACAGGGTGAAAATTTAAAAAGAGAAAATACTAAGTATTGAAAAGAATGTGGAGCAACTAGAATTCTTATGCACAGTTCATGGGAATATAAATTAGCAAAACCATGTTTTTGCTATTGGTGTTAAAGCTGGAGATATATATACCTTGTCTAACCCTCCTAACTATTTATTCATTTGTTCAGCAAAACGTATAAGCTAAAGTTTTCATAGCAAAATTATTAGTATTAAGCAAAAATTTTAAATTATTTAAATATCCATTAACAGTAGAATGAATTTTAAAAATTATATTCAATGAAATATTATACTAAATGAGAATGAATTATAATCATATACAGTGTTGATGACTCATTAATACAGTGATGAATGAAAGAAGTTAGATAAAATATAGCCTTATACTTATATAATATATAAAAACATGTAGACTTATATTTACTCTTAGAAGTAGGAGAGTGGTCACTTAGGCAGAGTTGTGAGAATGACTGGAATTAGGTATGAGGAAGGTGGACTTCTGATTTGTTGGAAGCTGATTTCATAGAAATGCTGTTTGTGGAAATTTATTGAACTATATACCACATGTTTTAGAGTTCTCTAGAAAAACTGAATAAATAGGATATATATATATGGAGAGAGGGATTTATTTTAAGGAATCGACTTACATAAAGTCAAAGCTCATAAGTCTGAAATTTGCAGGCAGGCCAGCAGCCTGGAGATTCAGGGAAGACTTGATGTTGCAGTCCTGAGTCTGAAGGCAGCAGTCCTTCCTTGGAAAACCTCAGTCTTTTCTTTTAAAGCCTTCAACCGATTGGTTGAGGCCCACTCACATTAATGAGGGTAATCTGCTTTACTCAATTTCTACTGATTTAAATATTAGTTACATTTAAAAATACCTTCACTGCAACATCCAGATCGATGCTTGACCAAACTACTGGCTACCATAGCCTAGCCAATTTGACACATAAAATGAACCACTATGGTCCACTCTATTGTTCACCTGGCACCCATATACATCTCCTTAAAACATATCTCCAAATAAAGATAATAATTCCACCTAACATAATACAGCTATCCTGTCTGCAAAACAAAAACACAAACCTTTTTCCCAGAGATGATGGAAAGTCCTTAGGTGATGTTTACTCTTCTCCTGAGATCCAGTAATTTAAATACTGTGATATAAGATTAATACATTATTACATTACATGAGGGAATAAGAGAGGAAATAAAACAAAGATATTTGCCATACACACATACATGCACACTTAAATATATCACAGAATAAGGAACAAACACTCATAAATTATATTATTTGTTTCTGTAACTGATGATATGGCCATAGCTGGTATTTATAATTACCTTCTTCCACTGCCCATTCCACATTCCCTTTGTCCTCAGCAAACACCACAGCTAGTCATGTTTCTTTACCTGGAGGGTGACTCAAACCTTTGTTCCAGAAGCATCAGTCCATTGCCGAAGTTGGGGTGTTGTAGTTTTCCACTGACGTGAATCACAAGATACGGTACTGCTAACAGATGCCTTACTCTTTCTTACCTCCATAGTGGAGTAGCAGTCCAATTTTCTGGTAATAGGGACCAATTACCCAAAGTACATAGGTGGGGATCTTAACTTCCAGTTCAACAAAACCATTGTTGTTTCTGCTCAAATAAGCACTCCTGCCTTTGGAACTAAGACCTCTAGACCAGCAGAGCATGAAGTCATGAATAAAGGAAGGGAAACTTTTGTTGGATCACTAGGAGTGACAGAGAGTGGTTTGGACTTCCATTATAGAGCAGTGCCACTCCCATTTCTACCCCTTGGTTCCTAGTTCTATGAATCCTGGATATGGGATATATCAGGTGCTGGCTTAGCATATATACATCCTCCTGGAGAACCTTGCCTCATTCCTCCATGGTATTGCCACCAAGCTGGCATTGTAACTGAGTCTTAAAAAGGCCATTCCAGGGCGGAGCCAACATGGCGGCGTGAGTAGGACAGTGGGAATCTCCTCCCAAAAACATATATACTTTTGAAAATACAACAAACACAACTAGCCCTAAAAGAGAGACCAGAAGACGCAGGACAGTGGCCAGACTGCAGCTACACCAGCGAGAACCCAGCGCCTGGTGAAAGGGGTAAGATACAAGCCCCGGCCCTGCGGGACGCGAGCGCCCCTCCCCCCAGCTCCCGGCGGGAGAACAATAGGCAGAGCGGGAGGGAGACGGAGCCCAGGACTGCCGAACACCCAGCCCCAGCCATCCGGGCCAGAGCGCAGACACAGTATATGCCCAGGGGGCCCTGGATACTGGGAGAACAGGGGGTAAGAACTCAGAGCGGGTGCTGAAGCTGATGCCCCTGTGACAAAGAAAAGCGGGGGCTTTTTGAAAGTCTTAAAGGGACAGGGACTTAACAGCTTGACGGAAACAACCCAGGTCACAGTACAGCAGCTGGAAATTACAGGGAAAACCGGGTGCACTAACCCCCTGGGCAACAGCTCTGAGACCCCTCACGGAGGCAAACAGTCAAGCAGCCCCCCCATCCATCACCCCACCGGGCGCTGCGAAAGCAGAGAAGCAGCCTGAGACAAATTCCGCCCACAGAAAGGGAAATTTCTCCCTTCCGGCCAGGCAAGACACAAAGACCCACTCTACACGCAATTACCCAACACAAGCCACTAGGGGTCGCAGTTGCCCCAGTAAAGAAAGGCCAGTAGTAAGTGAAAATTTTGGCCCTCCCAGCTGACAGTCAATAGCACCTGTCAACATGAAAAGGCAAAAAAATATGATTCAGACAAGACTAACCCAGACAGCTTCGGCATCTGCTACATCTTCCCCTGAGAAGGAATCTGGGGAGATAGATTTAGCCAGTCTACCTGAAAAAGAATTCAAAACAAAAGTCATAACCATGCTGATGGACTTGCAGAGAAATATGCAAGAACTAAGGAAGGAGAATTCAGAAATAAAACAAGCTCTGGAAGGACTTCAAAACAGAATGGACGAGATGCAAGAGACCATTAATGGACTAGAAAACAGAGAACAGGAACGCAGAGAAGCTGATGCAGAGAGAGATAAAAGGATCTCCAGGAATGAAAGAATTTTAAGAGAGCTGAGTGATCAATATAAAAGAAATAATATAAGAATCATAGGCATTCCAGAAGAAGTAGAGAGAGAAAAGGGGATAGAAAATGTCTTTGAAGAAATAATTGCTGAAAATTTCCCCAAACTAGGGGAAGAAATGGCCTCTCAGACCACAGAGGTACACAGAACTCCCATGACAAGGGATCCAAGGAGGGCAACACCAAGACACATAATAATTAAAATGGCAAAGATCAAAGACAAGGACAAAGTATTACAAGCAGCCAGAGAGAAAAAAAAGGTTACCTACAAAGGAAAACCCATCAGGCTATCATCAGACTTCTCAACAGAAACCCTACAGGCCAGAAGAGAATGGCATGATATACTTAATGCAATGAAACAGAAGGGCCTCGAACCAAGACTACTGTATCCAGCACGAATATCATTTAAATATGAAGGAGGGATTAAACAATTCCCAGACAAGCAAAAGTTGAGGGAATTTGCCTCCCACAAACCACCTCTACAGGGCATCCTACAGGGACTGCTCTAGATGGGAGCACTCCTAAAAAGAGCACACAACAAAACACCCAACATATGAAGAAGGGAGGAGGAGGAATAAGAAGGGAGAGAAATAAAGAATCATCAGATTGTGTTTATAATAGCTCAACAAGCGAGTTAAGTTAGACAGTAAGACAGTAAAGAGGCTAACCCTAAACCTTTGGTAACCACAAACTTAAAGCCTGCAATGGCAATAAATTCATACCTTTCAATAATCACCCTAAATGTAAATGGACTGAATGCACCAATCAAAAGACACAGAGTAATAGAATGGATAAAAAAGCAAGATCCATCCATATGCTGCTTACAAGAGACTCACCTCAAACCCAAAGACGCGCACAGACTTAAAGTCAAGGGATGGAAAAAGATATTTCAAGCAAACAACAGAGAGAAGAAAGCAGGTGTTGCAATTCTGGTATCAGACAAAACAGACTTCAAAATAAAGAAAGTAACAAAAGACAAAGAAGGACATTACATAATGATAAAGGGCTCAGTCCATCAAGAGGATATAACCATTATAAATATATATGCACCCAATACAGGAGCACCAACATACCTGAAACAAATATTAACAGAACTAAAGGAGGAAATAGAATGCAACGCATTCATTCTAGGAGACTTCAACACACCACTCACTCCAAAGGACAGATCCACCAGACAGAAAATAAGTAAGGACACAGAGGCACTGAACAACACACTAGAACAGATGGACCTAATAGACATCTACAGAACTCTACATCCAAAAGCAACAGGATACACGTTCTTCTCAAGTGCACATGGAACATTCTCCAGAATAGACCACATACTAGGACACAAAAAGAGCCTCAGTAAATTCCAAAAGATTGAAATCCTACCAACCAACTTTTCAGACCACAAAGGCATTAAACTAGAAATAAACTGTTCAAAGAAAGCAAAAAGGCTCACAAACACATGGAGGCTAAACAACACGCTCCTAAATAATCAATGGATCAATGACCAAATCAAAATGGAGATCCAGCAATATATGGAAACAAATGACAACAACAACACTAAGCCCCAACTTCTGTGGGACGCAGCAAAAGCAGTCTTAAGAGGAAAGTATATAGCACTCCAAGCATATTTAAAAAAGGAAGAGCAATCCCAAATGAACGGTCTAATGTCACAACTATCAAAATTGGAAAAAGAAGAACAAATGAGGCCTAAGGTCAGCAGAAGGAGGGACATAATAAAGATCAGAGAAGAAATAAATAAAATTGAGAAGAATAAAACAATAGCAAAAATCAATGAAACCAAGAGCTGGTTCTTCGAGAAAATAAACAAAATAGATAAGCCTCTAGCCAGACTTATTAAGAGGAAAAGAGAGTCAACACAAATCAACAGTATCAGAAATGAGAAAGGAAAAATCACAACAGATCCCGCAGAAATACAAAGAATTATTAGAGACTACTATGAAAACCTATATGCTAACAAGCTGGGAAACCTAGGAGAAATGGACAACTTCCTAGAAAAATACAACCTTCCAAGACTGACCCAAAAAGAAACAGAAAATCTAAACAGACCAATTACCAGCAAAGAAATTGAAGCGGTAATCAAAAAACTACCAAAGAACAAAACCCCCGGGCCAGATGGATTTACCTCGGAATTTTATCAGACATACAGGGAAGACATAATACCCATTCTCCTTAAAGTTTTCCAAGAAATAGAAGAGGAGGGGATACTCCCAAACTCATTCTATGAAGCTAACATCACCCTAATACCAAAACCAGGCAAAGACACCACCAAAAAAGAAAACTATAGACCAATATCCCTGATGAACGTAGACGCAAAAATACTCAACAAAATTTTAGCAAACCGAATTCAAAAATACATCAAAACCATCGTACACCATGACCAAGTGGGATTCATCCCAGGGATGCAAGGATGGCACAACATTCGAAAGTCCATCAATATCATCCACCACATCAACAAAAAGAAAGACAAAAACCACATGATCATCTCCATAGATGCTGAAAAAGCATTTGACAAAGTTCAACATCCATTCATGATAAAAACTCTCAGCAAAATGGGAATAGAGGGCAAGTACCTCAACATAATAAAGGCCATCTATGAAAAACCCACAGCCAACATTATATTGAATAGCGAGAAGCTGAAAGCATTTCCACTGAGATCGGGAACTAGACAGGGATGCCCACTCTCCCCACTGTTATTTAACATTGTACTAGAGGTCCTAGCCACGGCAATCAGACAAAACAAAAAAATACAAGGAATCCAGATTGGCAAAGAAGAAGTCAAACTGTCACTATTTGCAGATGACATGATACTGTACATAAAAAACCCTAAAGACTCCACCCCAGAACTACTAGAACTGATATCGGAATAGAGCAAAGTTGCAGGATACAAAATCAACACACAGAAATCTGTGGCTTTCCTATATACCAACAATGTACCAACAGAAAGAGAAATCAGGAAAACAACTCCATTCACAATTGCATCAAAAAAAATAAAATACCTAGGAATAAACCTAACCAAAGAAGTGAAAGACTTATATTCTGAAAACTACAAGTCACTCTTAAAAGAAATTAAAGGGGACACTAACAGATGGAAACGCATCCCATGCTCATGGCTAGGAAGAATTAATATCGTCAAAATGGCCATCCTGCCCAAAGCAATATACAGATTTGATGCAATCCCTATGAAACTACCAGCAACATTCTTCAATGAACTGGATCAAATAATTCAAAAATTCATATGGAACCACCAAAGACCCCGAATAGCCAAAGCAATCCTGAGAAAGAAGAATAAAGTAGGGGGGATCTCACTCCCCAACTTCAAGCTCTATTATAAAGCCATAGTAATCAAGACAATTTGGTACTGGCACAAGAACAGAGCCACAGACCAATGGAACAGACTAGAGAATCCAGACATTAACTCAGACATATATGGTCAATTAATATTTGATAAAGGAGCCATGGACATACAATGGCGAAATGACAGTCTCTTCAACAGATGGTGCTGGCAAAACTGGACAGCTACATGTAGGAGAATGAAACTGGACCATCGTCTAACCCCATATACAAAAGTAAACTCAAAATGGATCAAAGACCTGAATGTAAGTCATGAAACCATTAAACTCTTGGAAGAAAACATAGGCACAAACCTCTTAGACATAAACATGAGTGACCTCTTCTTGAACATATCTCCCCGGGCAAGGAAAACAACAGCAAAAATGAACAAGTGGGACTATATTAAGCTGAAAAGCTTCTGTACAGCAAAAGACACCATCAATAGAACAAAAAGAAACCCTACAGTATGGGAGAATATCTTTGAAAATGACACATCCGATAAAGGCTTGACGTCCAGAATATATAAAGAGCTCACACGCCTCAACAAACAAAAAACAAATAACCCAATTAAAAAATGGGCAAAGGAACTGAACAGACGGTTCTCCAAAAAAGAAATACAGATGGCCAACAGACACATGAAAAGATGCTCCACATCGCTAATTATCAGAGAAATGCAAATTAAAACTACAATGAGGTATCACCTCACACCAGTAAGGATGGCTGCCATCCAAAAGACAAACAACAACAAATGTTGGCGAGGCTGTGGAGAAAGGGGAACCCTCCTACACTGCTGGTGGGAATGTAAACTTGTTCAACCATTGTGGAAAGCAGTATGGAGGTACATCAAAATGCTCAAAACAGACTTACCATTTGACCCAGGAATTGCAATCCTAGGAATTTACCCTAAGAATGCAGCAATCAAGTATGAGAAAGATCAGTGCACCCCTATGTTTATCGCAGCACTATTTACAATAGCCAAGAATTGGAAGCAACCTAAATGTCCATCGATAGATGAATGGATAAAGAAGATGTGGTACATATACACAATGGAATACTACTCAGCCATAAGAAAAGGGCAAATCCAACCATTTGCAGCAACATGGATGGAGCTGGAGGGTATTTTGCTCAGTGAAACAAGCCAAGCAGAGAAAGAGAAATACCAAATGATTTCACTCATCTGTGGAATATAAGAACAAAGGAAAAACTGAAGGAACAAAACAGCAGCAGAATCACAGAACTCAAGAATGGACTAACAGGTACCAAAGGGAAAGGGACTGGGGAGGATGGGTGGGTAGGGAGGGATAAGGGGGGGCAGGAAAAAGAGGGGTATTAAGATTAGCATCCATAGCGGGGTGGGAGAAAGGGGAGGGCTGTACAACACAGAGAAGACAAGTAGTGATTCTACAACAGGTTGCTACGCTGATGGACAGTGACTGTAAAGGAGTATATAGGGGGGACCTGGTATAGGGGAGAGCCTAGTAAACAAAGTATTCGTAAGTATTCGTCATGTAAGTGTAGATTAATGATTAAAAAAAAAAATGCAGTTCCTATGTGGTGACCTCTAATGAGTTCTACACAATGATATAAAGGACATATAAAAGTGTAGGCAAAGGGTCTGTTTGTGTTTATACAGAGGATCAAAGCCTAATTTGGCTACCCCGAAAATGAACTAAGAAACGATATGAAAGAGAACTTCCAACATCAGCACTCTCGGGAAGACTCATGCCAGAAGATGATCATCAAAAAACCCCAACAAAGATCCACGCACTGCTACAGCTGTAGATGCACTCATCCCACCAGCTCCTGGACTTGCCATGGGAATGAAGGAGATATCTAAGCTGGCCTGTGCATACAGTAAAACAACAAATTTGACTGGATCTATACTGTTGGAACTCAACCAAGAATTAGGAGAAGTGCAAATTGTAGCGCTCCAAAATCTTACAACTACAGACTATTTACTGTTAAAAGAACATATGGGATGTGAACAGTGCCCAGGAATGGGTTGTTTTAATTTGTCTGATTTTTCTCAAACTATTCAAATTCAGTTAGATAATAACCATCATATCATTGATAAGTTTTCACAAATGCCTAGGGTGCCTAACTGGTTTTCTTGGTTTCACTGGAGATGGCTGGTAATTACAGGTATGCTTTGGTTATGTAACTATACTCCTATTATGTTAATGTGTGTGCGCAATTTAAGTAGTAGCTTAAAATATATACATGCTGAAGTTACTCTACAAGAAGATATGTCAAAGAAATAATCAATCTTCCCATGTTTTCTCCCGCCTGCTACTTCTATAGCTTTTCTTCTTCCTTCCTAATTACAACGAATTCTTAAATAGAATTCGTGCCTCATATCAAATTTACCGAGTATCATAACTCCTCCAAGTGGTAAAGATACCTCAAGACAAATGCTGGGCATAGAAGCCACAGGGCATAAATATGCAAAGAAATAAAAAGCTAACCATTTCAAACAATAAGGCTTCTCTCTCACTTACCAACTTAACATTTCCCTGTGTGGCCCCGGAAGATGACTGGTTAGCCAGAGACGGGTAAGATTCCTCAAGGGAGGAACAACCTAAGACAGGCACAGTCGCTGGGGGGTCATCAGGTGAGAAATTGGGGATCAACAGAGGTGAGGCTTAGAACCTCACCCCCCCTGTTCTGAGAGAAATCTTCTGCATATGTGGATGTTTTATTGCCCTTGTCTAGCTTGGATTAACACATAGTCTACAGGCACACACCTGATCATCTACATTTGCTCTCTTACAACACTAAACTATGTTTTCTACCTTTATGTTGTATCTACCTACCACTTCAGCATCTTATTAAAAATAATAAAGAGAGAAATGTGGTATCCACATATAAATCAAGTATAAAAATCAAATGTGTATTCATATTTGAACTGACTGTTTATAGTTCATAATGCATGAGCAAAACCAAAAGTTTCTGTGATGACTGCCCTTGTACTGTTCACCATGTAACTTATTCACTATGTAAGAATTTGTTCTCCATGTAAGAACTTGTTCATTATGCTTCAGAAGATTGGAGACTGACGAAAATTAGGCTTGGGGTGGATTAATGATTGTGCATTGAGCATTGACTCCCCTATACAGAATTTTATTGTTGTTAACAACCCTTTGATCAATAAAAATGAGAGATGCCCTAACAACAACAACCAAGGAAAAGTACACACTTCCAATTGTAAAATAAATAAGCAACCGGGATGTAATGTATAGCATAAGGAATATAGTCAAAATATTGTAACAACTTGGTATGGTGATAGCTGGTACTTAGAATTATCATGTATATAAATGTTGAATCACTGTGTTGTACACCTGAAACTAATGTAATGTAATACTGTGTGTCAACTACCCTTCAATAAAAAATAATTATCTAAAAAAAAAAAAAAAAAAAAAAAAGGCCATTCCACCATTCTGAAGCTAGATGTTTCAGGATGGTGGGGAACATGGTAAGACCAGTGAATTCTGTGGACCTGGACCCATTGACACACTTCATTTGCTGTGAAGTGAATTCCTTGGTAAGAAGCAATGCTGTGTGGAGTGCCATAAGTGGGTAAGTACCAATGGATAGCCTTTCTGTAATCTCACAGGTGGTAGTTTTGATGGAAGCATTACATGCAGGAAAGCAAATATGTATCTGGAGCAAGTGGATATTCCAGTAAGAACAAAACACTGCCCCTTCCATGATGAAAGAGACTCAATAATCAACCTGTTACCAGGTATCTGATTGATAGCCCCAGGGAATCATTCCCTATCAAGGACTCATTGTTCTCTGCTATTGGCAGAGTGGACACTCAGCAATGACTATAGCCAGGTTGGCCTTGATGAGTGTAAATCAGTTTTGCTGAGGCCATTAATAGCCTTCATCCCTGCATCCCTGGCTACTTTGTTTATGAGCCCATTGAGCAATGACAGAAGTGATTGGGGAGTCTAACTGGTATCCACAGAACTGATTGTCCTATTCACTTAATTATTAAAACCCTCCCCTGCTGAGGTCACCTACTGGTGAACATTCATATGGTGCACAAATATGCTTGTATTTTTTACCTATTCACATGCCTCTTCCACAGACTGCTTTGTCACTAATTTCATAATCACATTCCTTCTAAGCCCTTGACTATCCAGCCAAACCACTGGTCACAGTCCATGAGTCAGTATACAATCTCATGTCTGGCCATTTTCCTTCTAAAAAATATTAACAGCCAGATGCAGTGCTCAAAGTTTTGTCGATTGGGAGAATTTCCCTTCACCACTGGCCTTTAGAGATATTCCAGAAAGGGCTGGTACTGCTGTTTTCCACTTCTGGGTGGTGCCTGTATATCACCTGTAAACCAGGACCATCTGTAAACCAGAGTGAGTTTCCTTATCCTTTGTTAACTGATAATAGGGAATGACCCATGTAGCCATCAGTGCAGGCTGGGAGAAAGAAGGTAATAAAGAAAGAGTAGGCATGATGACCATTTGGGCCACTTTTTCCTATAACTTCTGCCTTCAAGTCTTGCTTGAATCCATTCTCACATAAACCACTTCTTTTTGATGATGGAATGCTGCTGTGCATGCCCAACTCTATGGCTTGGTGGATCCAGTTCAAATGGGCATCTTTGGTTTCATGGTAACTGGTTCATGGTTAAGAGACCCATCTCTACCAAGGCTTAGAGCAGGCTAAAAACTGTTTCTTAAAAGGAGAGTAGTTATCCACAGAGGATGACAGGGCTTTGTTCCAAAATCCTAATGGTCTGCACCATAACTGACATTTAAGGGCCTACAAATTGTAATGGTCAAACAGCATCCCCACCTACTACTGCCAACTCAAGCATCATTAGATCTGCTGAGTCATATGATACAAATGGCAGAGCAGCTTACACATAGTCTACACCTGTGGCAGAGCCTTCTCTTGTGCTGGGCCCCATTCAAAACAAGCAGATTTTTTAGGTCACTTAGTAAATGGGCAAGAATAGCATGATTAAATGAGAACTATATTGTCTCCAAAATCCAGAGTACCTTTAGGCATTGTGCCTCTTTTTTTAATGTTGTGGGTGGGGCAGGTGCAACAATACATAATTTACCTTAGAAAGGATATCTCCATATGTCCCACGCATAATTTCACTGAGGTTGCAACTCCTCAGTTTTTTGTCAGAATTATTTCCCACCCTGTGATATGCAAGAGTCTTATGATAGGACTAGAGTAATTGCTACTTCTTGCTCACTAGTTCCAATCAGCATAATGTCATCAATGTAATGGACCAGCATGCTATCTTGAGGAAGGAAAAGGCAATCAATATCCCTGTGAACTAAATTATGATTTAGGGTTGGAGAATTGATATATTGCTGAGAAAGGACAATGAAGGTGTATTGCTGGTATTGCTAGCTGAAATCAAACAGCTTCTGGTGGTATTTACTAACAGATATGATGAAAAAAGCATTTTCCATCTTAACTACATACGATACCTGGGGATGTGCCAGTTTGATCAAGCAATGGAGCTGCTTCTGGTGCAGCAGCTGCAATTGGAGTCACCACCTTGTTAAACTTATGATACTACACTGTTCTCTAAAGTCTACCTTTTTCCACATAAGCCAAGTTATGTGCACTGAATAGGGATGTGGTGGGAATCACATTCAAGTCCTTGATGATGGCACTAATCTTTACAGTCCCTCCAGGAATGCCCTATGGCTTCCATTTACTATTCTCCTAGGTAGACGAAGCTCTAGTGGCTTGCACTTGATCTTTCTCACCATAATAGCCCTAACTTCACAAGTCAAGGAACCAATATGCAGGTTCTTTCAGTTGCTGAGTATGTCTATTACATCTATGAATTCCAGTACTCAGAGGAAAAACAAAAACAGAATGAATCCAGGGACCCACAGTTGACAAATCTGAACTAAAATTCCGTCTATCACCTGACCTCCCTAATCCCTATGCTGACTGGTAGGCCATAGTAACATTTTGGATCTTGAATTAGTCCAGAGCCATTATCCTTAATTATTTTCTTTTCTCTAATATACAGTCACCTTGATAAAAGACTGTAGGTATCTTTGGGGAAGGCTGTGAGAAATATTAATGCACAAATCTTGACAGTGTATCAGGATTCTTCCTCAAGAGGACCAAGCCTCCCTTCATTCAAGAGGTTCTAGATCTGTAAACAGGCTCAAATCTGGAAATTGATTGATTGTCCATAACTATTTTTATGATTCAAGTTAGACTTTAGTCCATTTGACCTGGAACTCTTCTGCTTATACAGACCAAGTAAGAATTTAATAGACTTCCCATCTATTTCACTTCTAGGAGCACCATGATCAAGCATTATAGGTCTCTGCTAGTCAGACTATTCTAATTGCTGCTTTGACTTTGTTATCCAAACAGCAACCACATTCACCTTGCCTTTAAGGATTATGTGCCGCCACTTGACTTCTATTACCCTGAAATCCAAATATCCCCTTTGCATTTAGGTTTTCTAATTCAGTGGCAGCAGTTGCCACTATGATTTCTGACCTATAGAGAAGAGTGACCACAAAACTCTTCAAGGATGCTGGTGCTCCACTCACAAATTTATTGCTCATAGTCATGTTGTAAGTTGTAAACTCTGGACCCTCCATGTCAAATACTAATTAGAGGTCTAGAAGAAACGAGCGGCTGAGACGTGAGTGTCTTGACGAGAATCAGTAGTGTCTTATAATTATTTCAGGGGAGACCATTACAGTTTCCTCAGGCAAGGCAGGATCTTAGATGTGAATGTAATGGTAGCTTCCACTGGCGAAGAAGTCTCATCAGAATTTAGGGTCTTAATGCTCAATTTATCAGGAACTTCCTGTATGTCCCCATTTACATTTTAAGGATCCTATTCTATACCAACTAATGTCCTTATTTTAACAGAGGAACTCTGTAAGGTTGGGAATTCAATTTACATTTTAATTCAGCTACTTTTAGGATGAAACTCTAGGGTTTTCAACAATTTCAGCTCTGCAGCTATAGGAGATATGGATTCTTTCAGGGCAGATATAGAAACTTTCAGGTCATTTATGAGCAGCTTAAGCTGAGACTTTGAATCCTGAGCTTATCATTTGCTTTTTCCACTTTGTCCAGCACAATTAAGAGTAACCAACTAATCTCATTATACTCATTAGCTTGATAAAAATGTTCTGAAGTATCAAATATACCATATTTGTACATTTATGCATACACATATCCCCTTTCTGTATTTATACAAATAAAACCTCAAAAAAATGTTTTCAGTTGTTTTATTATTTCAAGGACACAAGGAACTCTTTTGGTTCTTGAGCATTCTATGTGAAAATGGTATTTTTCATATCATGTGACTGAAAAGGGTTGAGACTTCACAGGTGGAAAGAATCAGGACCCTCAATGACATGATTGATTCACTGAACTAAACAACCAGCCAATGCCTGATTACTAGCCTTCATATTACATGAAATTACAAATAGCCCTATTGTGAAAGCTTCCTTGAGATGAGCTTTCTGTCACTTGTATGAGATTATTTTAACTGATACACACACTGTAGAGAGTTGACAGGAAATATTGAGTCAGTCATTTTAGTGCAGGAGAAAACCCTCCAACATCATATACCTTTATGTGATATGTTGCTATGAAACAAAGTTGTGCCAGTGCCAGAAAATCCTGACTCCAGGTTCATTGTTCTTTCCTCTGCATTACTCAGTGCATGGATATCCTAAATATCCTTCATCATTCTGATATGAAGCCTTATTATCTATATGTGTTTGACTTCAGTTATTACCTGAAAGATGACCTGAAATAAATTTATAGAATATGTTTCTGATTAGTAACTAGTAGTTTCTAGATTTGTCACGTCTTATAGTTTCAAAGAGGGAAATTTTTTTTCTCCATATTCTAACATATAAAATAAAAATTCTCAAGTGAATTCATACTATTTCTTATCTCACAGATGGGTTGTCCAAACCTATCATCTGTTTCACATAGAGCACATCCATCTATTTCTATGAAAACTGCAAAGAATAACCCAAGCATAACTGAATTTAGTTCTTTGTCACAGCTTTCCAATCTGCCAAATGTGGAGGATGAAAAATGACTGGCAAGTAATGTGACTTGTCAACTCTTCAATCAAGTACAGTAAAATCTGGAAAGATTGATGTTGTGATGACCAACATTTTCATGAACTATATTTCACTTATAAACAAACATTGAAAAGTTAAATAGTCATAAATATTCAGCATAGTTTTCACTTTTCTTAGAAGTTTTAAGAAAATTTTTCTGTCCCACTGAATTTCCCAGACATAATTTGAATGTTAGAGATCACTGAATCCAAGCCCACAATTTAAAGGATGAAGAACTGAGGTCTGGCAATGTCCGTAGTCACAGAACTGGTCAGAGGTAGAGTGACGAGTTGACACTCTGTTTTTACATTAGCGGTAGATAGAATATCAATATATTATTTAATTTGCCCAAGTTCTTCTAGTTAAAACATGAGGATGCCAGGATTCAAATACAAGTCTCTCTGATTCCCAAGTATATACTCCCAGACATACAGCTATTTCAACATAGAATTGTGAAGTTTTATTCATATTGTAGCAATTAGTTCATTTAGGAAATAACTGATTACATTATAAGTTTCCGACAGTGGACTAAATACTACGTATATAGTGGTGAATAAGGAACCATGGTCCTTAGTGACATTAAATAGACAAAGTGTGTAAATAGTGGGAGAAACGTGGAGATAGTGGAAACAGGTAACAAGCTAGTGTTGTTGAGAAAGAAGATTAAGCAAGGAAAGTCTTCATTTGGGTTTGGAGGAGGAATGAGAGGAAGAATAGTAGTAGAGTACAGCATATCAGAGAGGGGGAATGGCATGTATAAAATGCTCTGAATTAAGAAAGAGCTGTATTGTGGCTTATAGATGCATAGTGAGAAACTGAACAGTAGCATGGAATGAGGTTGGAGAGATGGGAAATGTAACTACGTAGACTCATAGTCTTTAGCTAAAGAGTAATTTGTAAGAGAGTATGAAAGATTTTGAGAGGGCACAGATGTACTCTCATCTGGGAGACTCAGTACATACAGCATGATTGTTAAGCAATGTTGAGAACATACTTGAATTCAGAGATTATGAATTTAAAGTGAAACTGTGGTAGGTTGATAAATGGTCTCCAAACGTATCAGATCTTAAGTCCTAGAACTTGTGAATGTTAAGTTACAGGGTAAAATTTTTGCAAGTTGTGATTAAGTTAAGGATCTTGAAATGAGATTATACTGGATTATCCAGACAGATTGTAAATACTGTTTTAAACACATCAAATTTTAAATACACTGAAGTGTTCTTATGGCGGCATAAGAAGGAAGCAGAGGAAGATTATACACACCGAGGAAGAGGACGCAAAGTGGCCATGGAGGCAGGCATGGAAGTGATGCAGCCATCTGGCAAGTAATGCAGGAAGTCACCAGCGGCTGGAGGAGTCAAGGAATATGTTCTCCACAATAGCCTCTTGAGGGAGAATAGCCCTGACAACACCTTGAATTCAGTCCAGCGATAATGATTTCTGACTTTTGTCCTCCAGAAGTGTGCAGGAACAACTTTCTGTTGTTTTAAGCCAATAATTTGTGATGATTTGTTACAGTAGCTTTAGGAAACTAATATACTATTCTACCCAATTGCATGACTCTTTCCAGCTGCTCTGTTTTAGTCATAACAATGATGGATGGTTGAGTTATTTTTGCAAGGTTGATGGAGGCAGAAAGAGGAATGGAATTCTGGGCATTTTCAAAGTACTGACATTAATATTGAACCACAGATTCTAAGCTGGTTATGGGAGAAAGTGAAGATAAACTAGGGCTGGTGGATAATGAAAATACAACAGTTCATGACTTGGTTGAAGAACCATTCTAAGTGTACAGTACCTGTTAATAATCATTAAATATTGAACAAAATTAAATCAAATACCAACTTTAGGATTCTTTGGTATTGCCAAGCTCAAAACAGCACTGAATTTTTATCAGTGAAGGTTACAAAATTGGCGGTGTTGCAAATTGGAGATCTTGATCTAAGAAGCCATTTCCCAGGACTATATCAGAAACTTCACCCTGTACAATTCAAACTGAAATATTAGAATCATGAGCATTTCTACTTATAAGATACTGGATTCATGTACTCATTGAGAAATTAGAAGAATGAAACACTTCAACAAAATTTGGTTTCCTCCGTTCTCCTCCTGCATGAAGAAAATGCTTTAAATTTTAATGTTCCTGGAGTTAAAAAGAAAAAAGTGTCCTCCAAAACCTAAGTCAAAAAGTGTTAACCAGGTATTTCCCTAGCATTCTGGGTCAAAAGATGAAACACTCAAAATGTACATAAAAAAAGAGGAAATTTACATTTGTGAAGAGTTGTATTCTTACTTTTTAGTTGGAAATTTCTAATTGTTTTCCATAAAATTAATGAAATTGTTTTTTAGATACAGATATATACCTCTGAGATTCACATCATATAAAAATATTCTACAGAGTATTTTCATAAATGCATTAAAATTGTCAAATTACTTTTGTACATAAGCATTTTTTCTAAGTACATTATCTCTATGGGACTTAAATCATTTTTAGTGTAAAGCACTGGATATACACTTGAATTCCATGCCAGGTGTAACTTAGCTCAGTTCAACTTAATATGGTATCTACATACAGTATTTCCTCAGCATCTATTCTGTGCAAGGTCTGTGCTCAATCTAAAGACATTTTCAGGCAGAGTTGCTCCTCTGCCCACAATAAGTCTATACTTCATTAAGGGTGAAGCTTAAAGGAATATGATGTTCTTTGGACTAATACTTTCATAAATTTGTACTCTATCTGGGTCAGCTGTCTTTACTCCCTTTATTACTCCACAGGATCAGGAAGAGAAAATAATTGGTTGTATGACCCATCTATGGATTAATATCCTTGAACTGAGAACTTTAATGATGAGTAGTCTTTACCAAAGGTGCTAAGAAATTCATATTCTAAAACAACTTGAAATGGAAGGCTTAGGTTGGGCTGTGGAGTCAGAGCCCAACACCCTATCCACATCCGAATACCTGTCCTACCCTCTGAATATTTCTTCTCCATTCCCAAACTCTCAAGACCTTTTACTATCATTTTATTATTCAAAGTTCATAGTTATGCAGAGCCAATTTTTCCTTCTTTGGCATAGGGCATCATGTCTTGAAATCAAAAATTTCTTCCTGCAACCAATGATGTACTAAATATTCAAAACCAATTCTGTATTGAGCCCCTGTATGTAATATTTGCCAATTTCCATGGTGTAAATACTCCCCACCTGGCTAATTTCAAACAATATGAAGGTCAATGAATGCAGTTGGAAAGAGATGTGCAGTTCGTTGTTATGTAGCATTTCTACCATGAAGATACAATAGATGTAAATAGCCTCAAGGGCATAGAGAGTAATAAAATGTAGTAAAATAGCTAGGAAGTGATACATTTCAAGTATTCATTATCTCTGTTTTAAAATATATATTATTTAATTATAAATTTATATAATTCAATTTTTAATAATGACTTACTTAACAACTGTTCTGAAAAATTCTTACGAAGTTAGCAATCAGCTCTTCTGAGCTGGTATGAACTGACACTAGAGTCCACTGGCTACACCTCTAACAAGATAGAACTTGTGGTATGTACCCTTTCTTTTACATCTTCTGTCACTGTTGTTTTTCTGCCATGTTTTATAAGAGCATATCTGAGATACCTTGCTCTGAAAAGGCATAAGGGGAAAGCTTTCAGAGACTTATACTCTATATGGTAGACAGAATTCTAAGATGACCTTCAAATGAGTCAAATTCTTGTATAGTCCCCTCCTCTTGTGTGTTGGTAGGAAATTGTGACTTGCTTCTTGAAAAGGTGATTAAATAGTCACTCCTGTGACTAACAGGTGACATCTAGGAAGAGCTCTGGAGAGAGAGTACACTGCTGAATTTGAAGAAGTAGAGAGCTATTTTGTCACATGGCAAGACTCAGTGGTCTTATAAGAACTGAACTTAGCCCTCAGTGACAGCAGAAAGAAAGGAGGGGCATCAGTCCTATAGCAGGAGGAACTGAATTCTTCCAATAACCATATGAGTTTGGAGAAGACCTGGGGATCCAGAAGGGAAAATAGCCTAGGCAACAGCTAGAATACAGCTATGTGAAACCCTTAACAGAGAACCCAGTTAAGCCAGACCTGGGCTCTTGACACATGGGAACTGTTCAATGTAGATTAAGTTGCTTAATTTGTGATAATTTGTTATGCAGCAATAGAAAGCTAATACACTACTTACACTTGAATAAAAACATTCAATATGTAAATATTCTAGTACAGTATATTCTCCCATACCATAGGTTGCTAACACCAGTTATTGAAGAGACTTTTCCCCATTGTATATTCTTGCCTCCTTTGTCATACATTTATTGACTATCTATCCATAGATTTTTTTCTGGGCTTCCTATTCTGTTCCATTGACCTATAGCTCTGTTCCTGACCCAATAACATGTAGTTTTAATCACTGTAGCTTTGTAGTGTATCTTAAAATCAGGGAGCATAATACCCCCAGCTTTGTTCTTTCTCAAGATTGCTTTGGCTATTTGGGATCTTTGTGGTTCTGTATACATTTTAGGATTATTTGCTCTAGTTCATTGAAAAGTGCCATTGGTATATTGATAGGGATTACAGTAAATATATAAATTGCTTTGGGCAGGATGGCCATTTTAACAATATTAGTTCTTCCTATCCATGAACATGGGATAGATTTCCATTGATTTGTGTCTTTAATTTCTTTCATCAGTGTCTTACAGTTTTCAGAATACAGGTCTTTCACTTCCTTGGTTAGGTTTATTTCTAGGTATTTTATTGTTTTTGATGCAATTGTAAATAGAATTTATTTCTTTATATTAATTTTGTATCCTGAAACTTTACTGAATCCATTTAATAGTTTTAATAGTTTTTTGGTGGAGTCTTTAGGGATTTTCTATATATGTCTCATGTCATATGCAAATACTGACAGTTTTACTTCTTTACCTATTTGAAGGGCTTTTACTTCTTTTTCTTGTCTGATGGTTATGATTAGTACTATGTTGAATAAAAGTGGTGAGAGTGGGCATCCTTGTCTTGTTCCTGATCTTAGAGGGAAAAGCTTTCAAATTTGCCATTGAGTGTGATGCTGGCTTTGGGTTTGTTATATGTGACCTTTATTTTGTTGACATATGTTCCCTCTGTACCCATTTTGTTGAGAGTTTTTATCATGAATGGATGTTGAATTTTGTCAAATTGTCTTGTTTATAATACCATGCTGGTTTTTATTCCTTTATAGGTTAATTCTCTTGCCTCTCTGAAAGCTTTTAGAAATGTTTTATTTTTTTTATTTTTCTGAAATTTCATGAGGATGTCATTTTTTAAAAATAACAGCTTTATGGAGATGTATCATACCATACAAGTCACAAATTTAAAGTATAAAATTTAATTATTTATAGCATATTAACAGAATTGCACAACCATAACCTCAACAAATTTAGCATATTATCACCTCAAAAATAAACCCAACTCACCAAAAGCCCAGGCCCTTGACAACGCATTCTTTTACTTTGTCTTATAGATTTGCCTATTCTGGATATTTCATGTAAATGGGATCATGTAATATATGATATTCTGTGACTGGATTCACCTTGCATAATTTCAAACTTCATCAATGTTGTAGCATGTACTTAATTTATTTTTATTGCTAAATAATATTCTATTGCATGGGTGTATCACATCTTATCCATTTGATAGTCATTGGATATTTGGATTATTTCTACTTTTTGGCTATTATAAATAATGCTGCTATGAACATTTGTATACAAGATATTTTGTGGATGTTTGTTTTCAGTTGTCTTGGGTTAGGTAAGTAGGGGTGAAATTACCAGGTCATATAGTAAGGTCATATTTAATCTTTTGAGGAACCAGAAAAATGCTTTCTAAAATGGTTGCACCATTTTTCATTTCTGCCAGCAATATATGATGGTTCCAATTTCTCCATATCCTCACCAATACTTGTTCCTATCTGTCTTTTTGACAACAGGCATCTTAATTAAGGTAGAGACTGGTTTTTTTATTGTAATTTTGATTTGCATTTTCCTGATGGCTAATGATGTTGAGTATCTTTTAATTTGCCACTCAAATCTTTTTAATTGGGTTATTTTTCATTCTATTATTGAGTTGTAATAGTTTTTCTTTATGTATTCTAAATCAAAGTCCATTGTACATACATGATTTGAAAATATTTTCTCCTGTTTGGTGTTTGTCTTTTCACTTTCTTGATGGTTTCCTTTGAAGCACAATTTTTTCTTAAAACTAGCCTATGTTCCCTTCTAAGAATTTTTTAGTATTAGGACTTATGTTTTGATCTTTGGTCCATTTTGAGTTCATTTTTCCTAAGGCATGAGCAGTAATCTAAATTATTTTGAATGTGGCTATCCAATATTTTGGTATCATTTGTTGAAATGATTATTCTTTCCCAATTATATTATCTTAGAACCCTTGTCAAAAGTCAATTGACCATAAATGTGAAGGTTTGATTCTGAATTCTCAATTCTATTCCATTGATCTACACATATATTCTTATTTCAGTACCACACTGTCTTGTGAAATATCTAAAACCATATATATACATTCATTGGATACAATTGGGAAGTCAGAATTAAACCCTCATAGTTGTGGGCAACTGATTTTTGACAAGGGTGATAAAATAATACAATGGGGAGAGTCCTCTGGGTCTGAATTTTCTTGTGGGCAGTTTTTTTCTTACTAATTTAACATCTTTATTTGTTATATATCAACTCAGAATTTGCCTTTCTTCTTGAATTTCAATAATTTGTGTCTTTCTAAGAATGTGCCCATAAAATATAGGTGACCTGATTTGTTAGCATACAGTGTTTTATAGTATTTCCCTCTGTTATTATTGTTATATACATTTATGTATGTTACAAACCCAATAAACATTGCTATAATTATTAATTTATATAATTCTATGTCTATTAAAGAAGGGTTTACATAGAATTTGTTTTAGTCATCTTATTATTTGCCATTTCTAGTCTCTTCATGTATTCTTGTGGATTCAATTTAAGATATAGTGTTATCTCCTTCTCCACGGTTTTTTTTTTCTCCAAAACATCTCTTTGTGCTGTTCTTGTCCAATATATTGCATTTGTATATGCTACAGGCCCAACATTATGTTATATACATATTATTTTATACAATTGTTTTTTAATCAGATAAGAAAGAAGAAATATGTGTGTGTATGTGTATATATATATATATGTATATGTGTGCATATATATATGTGTATATATATGTATGTGTGTGTATATATATGTGTGTATATATATGTATGTATATACATACACACATATATATATAGCCTTTTGCAAATTTGTAATAACCCTCAACAGTGTTCTTTGTTTTCTCATGGGGGTTTGAATTAACATCAGTGATTCTTTTAGAGAAGAATTTTCTCATTGTTTTTCTGGGAATGTCTGTCTTTCACTTTTATTTTGGATAACATAGTTTTCCTGGATATAAGATTCTTGGTGGACAGTATTTTTTTTCCCAGTGCTTTGGATATGTTACCCTGTTGCTTTCTGGTCTCTACTGATTCTAATGAAAAGCCAGCTAATTCTTTTATTGGGGTTCCTTCAACGTGATGATTCTTTTTTTTCTTGCTGCTTTCAAAATGTTCTTTGTGGATTTCATCATTTTTACTATGGTGTGTTTGTGTGTGCATCTCTTTGCATATTCCTACTTCAAGTTCATGGAGCTCCTTCAATGTATATATTAATGTTTTTATCAAATTTGGGGATTCTTAGCCAATATTCTAATGTTTTTAGCTCTGTTCATTTTTTGTCACTCCTATTGTCACTGCTTTTCAGATTGCACAATGTCTCTTGTTCTACTTTATAGTTTATTGATTCTTTCTTTTTCCAGCTCAAATTTACTCTACTCAGACTTACATTAGTTTATATTTCATTTTGGTTATTGTAATATATATGAAATTACTTTGGGCATTCTGATCATTTTCATTTGATTCTCTTTTAATTCCTATATCTGTATTGATTGACATATTGTTATATTAGTTTTCTACTTCTTTAAGAATGGCTTCCTTTCATTATTTGAATCTAGTTATAAGGTGTGTTTTTAAATCTTTGTCCATTAAATCCAACATCTTGATCTTTTCACTGGCAGTTTTTATTGCCTGCCTTTTTTTTTTTTTTGGTGTATGTTGGGTCATATTTTCCTGTTTCATTGCATTTATCATAATTTTTTTTTGAAATTTTGATATTCTAGGTAATATATTGTAGCAATTCTTGATGTTGATTATCCTTACCCTTTCTTGGGTTTGTTTTGTTGTTGTTTGCTTATTAATTTGTTTAGTGAATTATTTGTATTATTTTAGTGAAGCCTATTTCTCTATCAGCACAAACCCTCTGATTTCGCCCCTCAATGGGTGCAGCCTTCAATGTGCACACAGTCATCTTGGGATAACAGTGATCTTAGCAGGGTTCCCTTTGGCCATCATTTTCTCTGATCTCTGCTAAATGTTCTGCTTTGATATTCCACTCATCTTCTTGGTTCCTCTTATTGCTGGCTGATTGCTCTATTATCTTCATTAATACTCTGTGGCCTAAATGGTATTACTGTTTGATACAAACAAATCCAAGCAAAGGTAGTTTTTGAAACTAGTCTTTGAAGTTTGTTTTGACTCCAGGAAGGCTCTTTTTAACTGTCTCTTTCCATGCTTCTGTCTGGTAAGCTTGTTGGCCTACAGTTTTGGTTGCTTTTGTCATTAAGCTACCAGCCTCCTTATAATTGCTTACCACCAAAACTGCCACTTCTTTTTATCTTTCTTTCTTTCCTTCTTTTCTTCCTTCCTTCCTTTTTCCTTCCTCCTTGTCATCATACCTCTGACTTTAAGCCTGGAACATCCTAGGAGTTTTGTAGGGAATGCCAGACCCTGCCTTTGCTGTTAACTCAATGTGCATGTTCTTGGTAGCAGGTTACCCAGCTACTACTTTTATCTGTATGCTCCAATCCACTAACCACTAGGTGGCCTTCTCCTATCCTTTTGTAAAACTATAAGAGAAGGGTAAAATTATTTCAATAATGTCAACTTATCCGAACACTCACATAAATGAGCACAAATACAAACTTTCTCATTACCTTCCAAATAGTGGAGGCCTACCAAGTCAATGTCACTCTGATAAAGACACTCTGTACTATACCAGTATCAGCAAAAACTGCTCATATGTAACACTATACCATCCTCTACCAGTTACTCATGTCTATGGCCATTTTTCCATCTACAAGGTTCTAAGTGAGATGATTTACCAGATAAGTTATATAGATAAATTTTGTCATACTTTGTATTTAAATCACTTTATCAAGGAAAAGATAGTGTATTTTCCTTTACCCTATTTTTCAAATAAACTATAAAATGGCTCCACCATGTGGCTGAAATACACATTTGTTCTCAGAAATCCAACACTGCAGCAATACAGTGTATCAGATCAGTTAATGTTATTCATTAATTGATTAAACAAACGTTTATTGACAGCCATGTGTCAGGCTATGTCTTTGCACTGGGGTCACTGTAAATTTTAAAAATGTGATCTCTGATTCCTTAAGTCTCATATTGACTGTTCACCTTTTCTTTGGTTAGGCAAAATATGTAAAATATTAAATATGAAAGCACATCTTTTCGATTATTTTTTATTGGAATAAGAAAAAGGATAAAATAGGTTTTAGTTCTGGCTTTGTCATTGACTAGCTGTGTAAGATTCACTTTTTCTCTATGGGACTCAACTTTTTATAGGTTATTCCAGATAAGTGGTTCTTAACTCTGATAACATGATAAAACAATGATGTTTTTCTCAGTAAGAAAAAAATATATATATACACTAAAACATTCCAAACTTTGCCTACATGGTTATAGGGTTTATAGCCTCCCTAAATATTATCTTTGGTCTGTATGGGTCCATCTGCCCATTAAGATCTATTGAATTGTATAATTTCTAGTTGTCATTTCTAGTTTTAACAATATTTGGTTCTTATGGTCAGTAATAATTGATGCAAGAACCAATCTCAGGGTGGATCTAGAACTTATATGCAAGGCTCCTGCCTAATGAACCTTCCCAAATATGTCCACTGAATGCCATAGTTGATACATTACAGCAGTGTTTCACCTTCCAGCAGCAGTGTTGCAACCTCGTATCCTCAAGAACAAAGTGCTGCATGAGTGAGGTGACTGCGTGTTGTTCAGATGGTCCCCAAATTGCCATGGATTGACATGATCTTCCAACTTCACAATGATGCAAAAGTGATATGAGTTCAGTAAAAACTGTACTTTGAATTTTAAATTTGGATGTTTTCCTGGGCCTGTGATGTGTGGTAGGATATTCCTGTGATTCTGGGCAGTGACAGTGAGCCACAGCTCCCTGTTAGTCATGTAATCATGAGTAAACCACCCATACTCTTACAGCCATTCTGCACCCATGCAACTATTCTGTTTTTCACTTGGTATAATATTCAGTAAATTACATGAGATAGTCCACACACTTTATTATAAAATATACTTTGTGTTAGATGAAATTGCCTAAGTGTAAATGTTCTGAACATGTTTAAGGTAGGCAAGGCTAAGCTATGATGTTCAATAGGTTAGGCATATAAAATGGATATTTGACTTAGGATATTTTTGACTTACAAGGGTTTATCTGGATGTAACCCCATGTAAGTTGAGGAAGATCTGTATCGCCCAAACCAGGATACTTCCATTGCTTCTACCGCCATGCCTTTGTTTCCCACCTTGGATGTTGTTTCTCTTCAATTTTATCTATTCAAATCCTTCTCACATTTTAAGTCTTTGTTCAGGCTCTTTTAGATAACATCAGCTAGAAATTTGTCTTTCCTTCCCTATTTTAATAATTAACATTAGCTAACATTAATTAAACTCACATATGGTGTCAAGCATTTTTCTAAATAGGTTCTTTAAATGCCATTATCTCTCAACATGTTGGAAAGGGAAACCTAAACACATTTAACAATAATTCAGTTTATACAGCAGTAAGACTTATGACAGAAGGTAGAGCTGCCTTCAGTCCAAGGCAGCATAGTGTGGCAGTGGAGTAAGTGGGCTCTGGAATAAAACAACCTAGGTTCGAATTCAGGCTCTATAATTCATTGGTTGTGAGACTTTGGACATGTATTTTTTAACCCTCTCTGAAACTGTTTCTCTATTTATAATTAGTTACAGTGACAGTTTTCACCTATATGATTATTGTGGCACTCAAATTGCAAACATGTGAAACAAAAGGTTGAATGTTTTTTATTTGCCATGTTTGCCACAGTAGAATCTCAAATGTACCACCCACACAACAGGAGGTACTTTTTGACCATGTCATCTAAATTTTAAGCATATTACCATGGGCTCACATTAATGTTAATGGAGGGATGTATGAGTGTTTCCTGTGCAGGAACATGGAAATAGCTGAAAAACAGATTCTGCCTTCAAAAGAAAAGCTTCTAAATTCAGAGGTAGTCATATCTGGGAGACACAGTTAACCTGACTTGATTGCTCTGTATCTGTGATTTCTTTGTATAATTTTCTGTCCTGTTTTGGTATGTCCAGTGGCACAACTGCATCCATTTTTTCCTAAAGGCACAGTTTCCTGACAAGACAATAAATTTGATTTTCAAAGGTTGCCAAGTCCTCAAACCCATTAAGAGGAGAAAACAAACGGAAGTGCAGTGAGTGTACAAATGGTTTCATGACCCATGGAAACAGTGTACTGTGAAGTGTCTTGTTATTTAGGCTGAAATACGGGTGGGACATGGCAGGACAACTGGGGTAGGATGGTGTGGAGTGAAAATCTTTTCTACTATGGAACTAGCCCTCTTATAAATGAAGATAGAATTTCTTTGTGTGATTTTCTTTTTCTTGACTCTTTAGTGTTGGGCCTTCTTGACTTCTGTGCACATCTACAGGTGTCTTAGGGAAACACCTGGAAGTAATCCCCAGTGTTTTATGATGGATGAAAACATCCTTACGAATTGTTTCTATCCTCTTTCCCCTGCACTTACCTTGCACAGTGCCAGAGTACACTTTCTTATGTAAACCTTGATCATGTTATACCTCTCCTTAAAAATCCTATTGCCTTTGAATTAGGCTAAAACTATTCAGTCTGGCACTTACGGATTTTTCTCAGTGAGACCACTGTCTATCCCTCCAGTTGCATTTCCCCTACCTTCCCCCTAAGAACTTGACATTCTACCACCTTTTCTTTCACTTTCCTTCATTACACCACTACATTTTTCTCCTCCACTCTTAGACCTTTATTCATTCTGCCTCTTGCATCTGAAATATACTTGTTTTAACTGAATTTTTAGCTTTTCCTAAGCTGGGTGGAACATATTTAATAATAAACAAGGATAGATAATATCTGAGTGTCAAGTTGCACTATGTGAAATCACCATATTAGAAATAAAAATCCAAATATTAGCAATTTATTAAGATTTAGAAATTTATATTATACAAAATATTTTTACAAACATTTAATTTCATCTTCACAATATCAATTTTCCTGAAACCATATATTCCAATTTCAAAGATTATACTCTTTCTACACTAGAACATTGCCATCTCTTCCAGGAGGACTTTTCCAATATTTCCAACTTGTTTATTTCCTTCTAATGTTTCACCTTCATATTGAAGATTACGTAATGCCTTTATAATATTTAAGTGGTGAAATCCAGCTAGGGTTAATAACTAATGTTGATTCACACCTTAAACAATTAGTGCATCTTTTTCACATTTTAATTCACCCTAATTAAATCCTTTGGTTACAATACTAGTGTAATATATTATGCATAAGAAAATACTATGCATGCTTGTAAGGAAATTCTAAGCTAATAAAATTAGATAGCTCATGAAACTAAATAAAACAGACACTGGCAGGAGGCATCACAACCTATACTTTCTATGATAAAGACTTTCCAGCCATAACTCCTAGAACAAATTGAGCAGGTCACATACTTCTCCTTTGCTTTAAGAGCAGCAGTGCCACCAGTGCAACTTGAACTGAAAACTAAACACTATAAATGTATTTTCCAGTTCTCAGAATTATAGGTGTGTATAGAAAGAGGAGGTTCTCTTGCATATTTATTTAAATGGTTCTTGCCCCCTGTGAGGAATCTAAAACCAGTTCACAGAATTCTTATTTTTCTGGCATTACTGTATTATTTAAAATTGGCTTTATTGGGGTGTGATTTACATACAATAAATTTCACCAATTTTCAGCATACAATTTAATGAATTTTGATCAGTATTTACAGTCCTAAAACCATCACCAAATTATATAGAATCTGTCATACCGAACATTCTCTTCTTGTCTTTATTAGCCATACTTCTACCCTTAGAGCAGTTGCTATGGCAACTCCTGATTTCTTTTAAGTCACCACAGTTTTGAGTGTACTGGAAATTCATGTCAGTGGAATCATATAAAACAGCATTTTGTCAGAGAGATCGATTCAGGATGGCAGCATGAGAGGTGAAACAGAGAACACCTCCCCAAACCACATATAATATGAAAATATAGTTAATACAACTAATCCTAAAACAGCAACAGGAAAGAAGGCTGCACCAGACTGCATACACCTGGAGAACAGAGCAGACTTCATGAAACAGGGTAATATAACAAAGCCTTGATCTGGTGGGACCCAAGCCCTTCCCCCACCCCAGCTCACTGACAGGAGGGAGAGAAACAGAGCAGGGAGGGGGTGGAATCCTAAGACTTCTGGACACCCAGCCCTGGAGATATGATTTGGAGCATAAACCTACATTGTGTGGTGCTCTGGAAGTTGGTGGGTTTGGGGACCTGGGACAGGCAGAGTGCTTGAGAGACTGAGATTCCGGCTGTTTGTGGAGGATGAGGATCCACATCTGGCCACTCTGGGACAAAGGAAAGGTGAGCAGTCTGAGAGGCTTCCTAGCAGTGAGAGAGCTGCTGAAGGGGCAGGGTTTGCACGGAGCTTGCTGCACAGGAGAAGGAATAGGTGGACAAGGTTGTCTGGGGGTGCTCTGCCAAGCAAGTTGGGAACTTTGAGGGGCTATAGGTGCTCCTTCCCCGTGACTGGCTACTCAGCTCTGAGGCCACCCACTGTGACACACAGCCAACCGAGCCTTCCTCCTGGCCTGACAGCACCAGCTCGCAAACTGGCAGTCACCATGTGGGCATCAGGCCAGCCAGAGGGAGGGACCGCCTACAAGAGCTAGAGACGCAAAGTACAGAGGCTTACACCTGTGTGCTCAGCCCACTGGCTCTTTCACTGGAGACAGGCACTGTAGCCACGAAGCAGGAAACAACTCTTTCCTCCCACCAGGTACCAGTGCCACTCCACTGTGATCCCCAACCTCACTGCAGGGGCTGAGCAGCACCAGAGACTAGAGCTTCTGGGCACTAGAGGGCATCACATAGAAATATGAAACATCAAAGGAACATGGTTCAAAAATAAAATCTCAGAAACACCAGAAAAAGGGCCAAATGAAACTGAACTCACCAATCTTCCTGAAAGAGAGTTTAAAATAAAAATCATAAACATGCTCATGGAGGTACAGAAAAATATTCAAGAACTCAGGGATGAATATAGTATGGAGATTCAATCATTAAGAAATTCCATATCTGAAATGAAACATACAATGGAGGGATTTAAATGCAGATTAGATATAGTAGAAGATATGGTAAAAGGAATAGAAATTAGAGAAGAGGAATACAAAGAAGCTGAAGCCCAGAGAGAGAAAAGAATCTCTAAGAATGAAAGAATATTGAAAGAACTGTGTGACCAATGCAAACAAAAAAATATTCACATTATAGGGGTACCAGAAGAAGAAGAGAGAGAAAAAGTGATAGAAAGTCTCACTAAGGAGGTAATTGCTGAAAACTTCCCCAGTCTGGGGAAGGAGATAGTCTCTCAGGCCATGGAGATGCACAGATCTCCCAACACAAGGGACCCAAGGAAGATGATATCAAGACATATAACAGTTAAAATGGCAAAGAACAAGGATAAAGAGAGACTGTTAAAGCAGCTAGAGAGAGAAAACGATCACATACAAAGGAAAACCTATCAGGCTATCATCATATTTCTCAACAGATACCTTACAGGCCAGAAGGGAGTGGCATGATATATTTAATGCAATGAAAAAGAAGGGCCTCTAACCAAGAAGACTCTACCCAGCAAGATTATCATTTAAATTTGAAGGAAGAATTAAACAATTTTCAGATAAGCAAAAGCTGAGAGAATTTACCTCCCACAAACCATCTGTACAGTGCATTTTGGAGGGATTGCTATAGATGGAAATATTCCTAAGGCTAAATAGCTATCACCAGGGGAAATAACACCACAGCAAATAGAACAATTAATTACTGAGCAGATGCAAAATCAAAGCAACTACTCCTAAAGTCAATCAAAGGATAGACAAAGAGTACAGAATATGATACCTAATATATAAAGAATGGAGGAAGAAGAAGAAGGAGGAAAAAAAAAGAACCTTTAGATTGTGTTTGTAATAGCATATTAACTGAGTTAAATTAGAATGTTAGATGGTAAGGGAATTACCCTCAAACCTTTGATAACCACAAATCTAAAGCCTGCAATGGCAATAAGTACATACCTATCAATAGCCACCCTAAATGTAAATGGTCTGAATGCACCAATCAAAAGACATAGAGTCAATGAATGGATAAAAAACAAGACCCATCTATATGCTGCCTACAAAACACTCACTTCAAACCCAAAAACTGAAAGTACTGGGATGGAAAAAGATATTTCATGCAACTAATAGGGAGAAAAAAGCAGGAATTACAGTACTTGAATCAGACAAAATAGACTTCAAAACAAAGTCACAAGAGACAAAGAAGGACATTACATAATGATAAAGGGGTCAATCCAACAAGAAGATATAATCATTATAAATATCTATGCTCCCATACCAGGAGCACCTACATATGTGAAACAAATACTAACTGAATTAAAAAGGGAAATAGAATGCAATATATTCATTCTAGGAGACTTCAATACTCCACTCAGGACAGATCAACCAGACAGAAAATAAGTAAGGAGACAGAGGCACTGAACAACACATTAGAACAGATGGACCTAACAGACATCTACAGAGCTCTATACCCAAAAGCAGCAGAATACACATTCTTGTCAAATGCACATGGAACATTTTCAAGAATAGATCATATACTAGGCCACAAAAAGAGCCTCAGTAGATATAAAAAAGATTGAAATTGTTCCAACCAGCTTCTCAGATCACAAAGCTATGAAACTAGAAATAAATTACACAAAGAAAACAAAAAAGCCCACAAATACATGGAGGCTTAATAAAATGCTCCTAAATAATCAAAGGATCAATGATCAAGTAAAAACAGAGATCAAGCAATATACGGAGACAAATGACAACAATAACTCAACACCGCAAAATCTGTGGGATGTAGCAAAGGTCATGCTAAGAGGGAAGGATAGTGCAGTACAGGCCTACTTTAGGGAAGAAGAACAATGCCATATGAACGTTCTAAACTCGCAATTTATGAAACTAGAAAAGGAAGAACAAATGAGGCCCAAAGTCCGTAGAAGGAGGGACATAATAAAGATTAGAGCAGAAACAAATAAAATCAAGAAGAATAAAACAGTAGAGAATCAATGAAAGCAGGAGATGGTTCTTTGATAAAATAAACAAAATAGATGAACCCTTAGCCAGATGTACTGGGAAAAAAAGTCTACACACATAAACAGTATAAAAAATGAGAAGGAAAAATCACTACAGAAACCACAGAAATACAAATTATGAGAGAATAGTATGAAGAATTATATGCTAACAAACTGGATAACCTAGAAGAAATGGACAACTTTCTAGAAAAATACAACCTTCCATGACTGACCCAGGAAGAAACAGAAAATCTAAATAGACCAATTACTAGCAATGAAATTGAACTGGCAATCAAAAAACTACAACAATGAAATTGAACTGGTAATCAGAAAACTACTCAAGAACAAATCCCTGGACCAGATGGATACAATGTTGAATTTTATCAGACATTTAAAGACATAATAACCATTCTCCCTAAAGTTTTCCAAAAAATAGAAGAGGTAATGCTTCCAAACTCATTCTATGAGGTCAGCATCACTCTAATATCAAAACCAGGCAAAGATACCACAAAAAAGAAAATCACAGACCAATATCCCTGATGAACATAGATGCAAGAATACTCAACAAAATATTAGCAAACCAAATTCAAAAATACAACAAAAAGATCATTCATCATGATCAATAGAGATTAATCCCAGGGATGCAAGGATGGCACAACATTTGAAAATCCATCAACATCATCCACCACATCTACAAAAAGAAGGACAAAAACCACATAATCATCTCCATAGATGCTTGCTGAAAAAGCAGTCAGCAAAATTCAACATTCATTCATGATAAAAACTCTCAACCAAATAAATATAGAGGGCAAATACCTCATCATAATAAAGGCCATATATGACAAACCCACAGCCAACATTATACTTAACAGTGAGAAGCTGAAAGGTATTCCTTTAAGATTGGGAACAAAACAGGGATGCCCACTCTCCCCACTGTTACTCAAAATAGTTCTGGAAGTCCTAGCCACAGCAATCAGACAAAACAAAGAAATACAAGGCATCCAGATTGGTAAGGAAGAAGTTAAACTGTCCCTGTTTGCAGATAACATGATATTGTACATAAAAAAAACCTAAAGAATCCACTCCAAAACTACTAAATATAATACCTGAATTCAGCAAAGTTGTGGGAAACAAAATTAATGCACAGAAATCTGTTGCATTCCTATACACTAACGATGATCTAGCAGAAATCAGGAAAACAATTCCATTCACAGTTATATCAAAAAGAATAAAATACCTAGGTATAAACCTAACCAAGGAAGTGAAATACCTATACTCTGAAAACTACAAGACACTCATGAGAGAAATTAGAGAAGATACCAATAAATGGAAACACATCCCGTGCTCATGGATAGGAAGAATTAATATTGTCAAAATGGCCATCCAGCCTAAAGCAATCTATAGAGTCAATGCAATCCCTATCAAAATACCAACAGCATTCATCAACCAACTAGAGCAAATAGTTCTAAAATTCATATGAAACTACGAAAGACCCCAAATAGCCAAAGCAATCCTGAGAAGGAAGAATAAGGTGGGAGGAATTATGCTCCCTGACTTTAAGCTCTACTACAAAACCACAGTAATCAAGACAGTTTGGTACTGGCACAAGAACAGACCCATAGACCAATGGAACAGACTAGAGAGCTCAGATATAAACTCAAGCATATATGGTCAATTAATATATGATACAGGAGCCATGGATATACAATGGAGAAATGACAGCCTCTTCAACAGTTGGTGTTGGCAAAACTGGACAGCTATATGCAAGAGAATGAAACTGGATTATTGTCTAACCCCATATACAAAAGTAAACTCAAAATGGATCAAAGACCTGAATGTAAGTCATGAAACAATAAACTCTTCTAAGAAAACAGAGGCAAAAATCTCTTGAATATAAACATGAACAACTTTTTCCTGAACACATCTCCTTGGACAAGGGAAACAAAATAAAAAATGAAGAAATGGGACTACATCATGCTAAAAAGCTGCTGTGCAGCAAAAGACACTATCAGCAGAACAAAAAGGCATCCTACGGTATGGGAGAATATATTTGTAAATGACATATCTGACAAGGAGTTAACATCCAAAACATATTAAGAATTCATATGCCTCAACACCCAAAAAGCAAAAAAGCAAATAATCCTATTAAAAAATGGATGGAGGATATGAACAGACACTCCTCCAAAGAAGAAATTCAGATGGCCAACAGGCACATGAAGAGATGCTTCACATCGCTAATTATCAGGGAAATGCAAATTAAAACCACAATGATATATCACCTCATGCCAGTTAGGATGACCAACATAGAAAAGAATAGGAACAAACGCGAGGATGCAGAGAAAGGGGAACCCTCCTGCACTGCTGATGGGAATGTAAACTAGTTCAACCATTGTGGAAAGCAGTATGGAGGTTCCTCAAAACACCTAAAATAGAAATACCATTTGACCCAGGAATTCCACTTCTAGGAATTTACCCTAAGAATGCAGGATCCCAGTTTCAAAAGACATATGGACTCCTATGTTTATCGCAGCACTATTTACAATAGCCAAGAAATGGAAGCAACCTAAGTGTCCATCAGTAGATGAATGGATAAAGAAGATGTGGTACATATACACAATGGAATATTATTCAGCCATAAGAAGAAAAGAAATCCTACCATTTGCAACAACATGGATGCAGCTACAGGGTATTATGCTCAGTGAAATAAGCTGGTGGAGAAAGACAAGTACCAAATGATTTCACTCATCTGTGGAGCATAAGAACAAAGCAAAAACTGAAGGAACAAAGCAGTAGCAGGCTCACAGAACCCAAGAATGGATGAACGGTTGCCAAAGGGAAAGGGACTATGTGGGGAGGTTGGTGGGAAGGGAGGGAAAAGGGTAATAAGGGGCATTACGATTAGCACACATAATGTGGCGGGGGTGCACAGGGAAGGCATCATAGCACAGAGAAGACAAGTAGTGATTCTATAGCATCTTACTACACCGATGGACAGTGAGTGTAATGGGGTATGTGGTGGGGACGTGATAATGGGAGGAATCTAGTAACACAATGTTGCTCAAGTAATTGTATATAGATGATACAAAAGAAAAGAACACTATTCTGTGCTTGGGTGCTTTTGCTTTGCATAAGCCTTTTAAAATCTTTTCTTTTTTTTTGCATGTTTATCAGTAGTCTGTTCATTTTCTGTTGAATAGTATTACATTACTTGCCATAATTTATTTATTCATTTATGAGTTGATAAGACACAGATTGTTTCTGGTTTGTAACCATTGCGAAATAAAGTTGCAATGAGTCTTTTGTTGCCTTCTTTGTGTGAACATATGATAAATATATGGAAGTTTACAACATCAATATTTTTTTACCTTTTTTATTTACTAATGTATTTTAATGCTATTAATTTCCCTCTCTTTACTGCTTTATTTTCATGTTCCAAATTTTTACATTGCCTTTTCACTTTTATTTAATATATTTTCTAGTAATACCTATAATTTCTTCTTTAACTTGTGGATTATATAAAAAGGCATTGTTTAATCTCTAAATATTGGGACTGTTCCAGGTATCTGATATAGATTTCTGCTTTAGTTTCATTGTGGTCAGGGAAAATAATTTCTATAACTTAAACCCTTTTAAATTTACTGACTTGCTTTATAGCCAAAAATAGGTCTGACTTAATGAACTTCCATAAGCACATGAAAATCCTGATATTCAGTTACTTTCTGATAGAGTGATTTATAAAAGACATTTAAGTCAAGCTGGTCAAGTTATTCAAGTCTTCCACAATATTATTGATTTTCTGTTTACTTGTTCTGTTGATCAGTGAGATAAAAGTTAGATAATGTCAGTTATGATTGTGATTTATTTCTCAACCATTTTGCTATTGATTTTCCTATTTGTCCATTCTTTTTATCTTTTTTCCTTATTTTTGATTTATTGCATTTTTTAATGATTCTTCTTTATCCCCATTACAGATTATCTGTATTTCTTCATTTTACTTTTAAGTAGTTCTTCTAAAGATTAAAATATACATCTCCATCTTATCATAGTCTTTATTCAACAATATTTTACACCTTTATTTATAATATAATCATTTTATATCCATATGCTTCTACTTTCCCTTCATTGTTTATGCTGTTGTTTTTACTTCTATACAGGTTAGGATTATTACAATTCCTTGTTACTATTTTTACTGGTTATGTTTTTGAGAGATTAAACATGAGAATAAAATGTCTTTTATATTTATTCACATATTTACCATTTCTGGTGACTTCCATTTTATGTGTGTGTGCATGCATGTGGGCACATATCTGAATTTCCAACTGGTATCATTTCACTTCTACATGAAGAACTTGCTTAAACATTTTTGTTGTTCAGGGAAAATGACAATGAACTGTGTCACTTTTATGTGTCTGAAATGTTTTTTCACTACCAATTTTGAAAAATATTTTACTGTGTTGTTTTTCTTTCAGTGCTCTTAAGATATCTCTAAATTATCTTTTCACTTAGTTCTTGTCAAAATTTTTTATTCTTCTTTGTTCCTCTGTATGTAATGCATCCTTTATCTCTGGCTGCATGAAGATTTTCTCTATATCTCTGGTTTTCATCAAATCATTATATACCTTGAGATGACTTTTTCTGTATTTATTCAGCTTGAGATTAATTGAGCTGCTTTGATACCTGAGTTTATAGCTTTCATCAAATTTGGGGAAATTTTTATCAATATTTCTTCAAACACTTTTATTTCCCTCCCACTCTTTTCCTTCTGATGTCCAATTAGCCATATTTATTTAATTTTTATTAATGATAAAATAGCTATGCTTACTAGATGTTTTTTGGAGGGTCAGGCAAAATATAAAGGAGTTTAAGTACATTTTTAAAAAATTTTATTTTCAAATTATTTAAACTTTAAACTAAAATCAAAAACAGTTCACCCATTTCTCCCCTGACCCATCCTCCCCACCTCTGATAAAACATCAATTGGTCCTCTGTACCTATGAGCTTGTTTTTTTCTTAAAATATATTCATTTTTAGATTATACATATAAGTGAGATCAAATAATATTTATTATTCTCTGTCTGACTTATTTCACTTAGTATAATGCCTTCAAGGTCCATACAGATTGTCAAAAATGGCAGTTTCATTTTTTATGACTGAATAATATTCCATTCACAGTTTGTTTATCCATTCATCCTTTGATGGACATTTAAGTTGATTCCACACCTTGGTTATAGTAAAGTGCTGAAATGAACATGGGCATGAATATAACTTTTCACAGTTGTGATTTTTTTTCTCAGATAAATGCCCAGAAGTGGAATTGCTAAATCTTATGGTAGTTTTGTTTTTAATTTTTTTGAAGAACGTCCATACCATTTTCCCTAGTGCCTAAACCAATTTACATTGCTACCAGCACTGCACAGGGGGTCCCTTTTCTCCACATTCTTTCCACAGCTTGCCATTTCTAGTCTTTTTGATAATAGCCATTCTAACAGGTGTGAGGTGATATCTCATTGTGGTTTTGATTTGCATTTTTTTTATTAATAATGAAGAGCACTTTTTTGTATACCTGTTGACCATGTGTATGTTTTCTTTGGGAAAATGCCCATTTTTTAATTTGATTTTTTAGACTTGGGTTTTTTATTTGCTGTTTGGCTGTGTGAGTTCTCTATACATTTTGGATACTAACCCCTTATCAGATGTATGATTTGCAAGTATCTTCTCTCATTCAGTAGGTTGCCTTTTCATATTTTTTGAGGTTTCCTTTGCTTTGTAGAAGCTTTTTAGTTTGATGCCATCCATTTGTTTACTCTTGCTTTTGTTGCTTTTGCTTTTGGTGTCCGATTTAAACAAATAGTTGCCAAGATATACGTCAAGGAACTTACCACTATGTTTTCTTCTAGGATTTTCTGGTTTCAGGTCTTATATTCAAGTGTTTTATCCATTTAGAGTTAAATTTTATATATGGTGTAAGATAGTAGTCCAGTTTCATTCTTTTGCATGTGGCTGTCCAATTGTCCCAACACTATTTATTGCAGAGACTGTCCTTTCCCCATTCTTGGCTCCTTTGTCAAAAATTAGTTGCCTATATATGCATGGGCTTATTTCTTGGCTCTGTTCTGTTCCGTTGATCTACATGTGTTTTTATGGAAATGTCATACTATCTTAATTACTGTAGCTTTGTAATATACTTTGAAATATATGCTGCCTCCAGCTTTGCTCTTCTTTTTCAAGATTGCTTTGGCTACTTGGGGTTTTTATTGTTCCATACAAAGTTTAGGATATTTAGTTATATTTCTGTGAAAAATGCCATTGAAATTTTGATAGGGATTGCATTGAATCTGTAGATTGCTTTGGATAGTATGGATATTTTAACAATATTCTTTCTATCCTTGAGTATAGACTATCTTTCCATTTAGTTTCTCATCTTCAAGTCTTTCTTTAATATCTTATGTTTTCAATATACAGGTATTTCACCTCCTTGGTTAAATTTATTCCTAAGTATCTTATTCTGTTTGATGAAGTTATAATAGGATTCCTTTCCTAATTTCTCTTTGTGTTACATTATTGTGTACAGAAATGCAACAGATTCTTGTGTATTGATTTTGCATCCTGAAACTTTACTAAATTCATTTAATCTGACAGTTTTTTGATGGGATCTTTGGATTTTCTCTATAAAATATCAGGTTATCTTCAGTTAGTAACAGTATTACTTCTTCCTTTCCAATTTAGATTTTTTTTTTCCTTGCCTAATTGCTCTGGCTAAGTGTTCCAATATTATGTTGCATAAAAGTGACAAGAATGAGTATCCCTATCCTTCTTCCTAATCTTAGAAGAAAAACATTTAGCTTTACACCATTGATTATTATGTTAGCTGTGGGCTTGTCATATATGGCCTTTATTATGTTGAGGAATGTTCCTTCTATACCCACTTTGTTGAGAGTTTTAATCACAAATGGATGTTGAATTTTGTCAAATGCTTCTTCTGCATCATTTGAGATGATCATATGATTTTTTTCTTCATTTTGTTAATATGGTGTATCACATTGACTGACTTATGGATGTTGAACCACCCTTTCATCTGTAGAATAAATTCTACCTGATAATGGTGAGTGATCCTTTTAATGTATTTTTGAATTCAGTTTGCTGATATTTTGTTGAGAACTTTTGTGTCTACATTCATCAAGAATTTTGGCCTATGACTTTCTTTTTTTGTAGTGTCTTTTCTCGTTTTGGTATCAGGGTAATGCTAGCCTCATATTTGTCAATTTTCTTTATCTTTTCAAAGAATTAGCTTTTAGTTCCATTACTCTTCCTTAATGTCTTTTCAGTTTCCATTTCATTTATTTGTGCCCTAACATTTATTTCCTCCCTTCTCCTAACTTTGGGCCTCCTTTGTTCGTTTTCTAGTTCCTTGAGGTATAAAGAACTGTTTACTTGAGATTTTTCTTGTTTCTTGAGGTAAGCATTTGTCATTGTGAACTTCTCTCTTAGAACTGCTTTTGTTTCATGTTTCATAAATTTTGCTAAATTACAATTCCATTTTCATTTGTCTCACGATATTTTTATTTATCTTTTGATTTCTTCTTTGGCTAATTGGTTGCTCAGTAGCACTTTGTTTAATGCCAACATATATGTGAATTTTCCAGTTTTCTTCATGTAATTAATTTCCAGATTCATACCATTGTGGTCAGAAAATATGCTTGATATAATTTAAATCTTCTTAAATATACTAAGACTTATTTTGGGGCTTAGCATAAGGCCTATCTTGGAAAATGTTCACGTGCACTTGAAAAGAATTGCTTTCTGTTTGTTGCTTTTGGATGGAATGTTCTGTAAATATCTGTTAAGTCCATCTGGTCTAACATGTGATTTAAGGTCAGTGTTTCCGTACTGATTTTCTGTCTAGGTGATCTATCCATTGATATAAGTTGGGGATACTTGTTATTGTCACACAAATCATATTGCTCTCTTCATTTTTTTCCTTCATTTTGGGTCTTCCTTTCTTTTCTATATGCTTCACCTCTGAGTTTTATCTTGTGTGTGCACACGTGTATGTATTTGTAATGTCTAAACTGTTATTCCACCAAATGTTAACTGTCCCTTCAGATATTTTTTCTTCTCTAAAAGTTTCTTTTTGTGATGTTAAAAATATCTTTCCTTTTTCTTCTAACCATGTTATTTTCCTCTTCCTGTTTAAACATTTAGAGCTATTTATAATAGCTATCTTAATATCCTTGTCTTGTCTGTTAGTTACATTAAACTATTATTTTGGATTTGGTTCTATTGATTTATTTTTATCATGATTTTGGTAATATTTTCCTACTTTTTGTGTGCTAGGTAATTCTTTCAATTAGATATTTGACATTATAAATTTTATATTATTAGTTGTTGATATTTTTTTCTATTCTTTAAAGACTTGATTTTTCAGGTGTTTAGTTAAGTTACTTGAAATAACTTGGAACTTTTTCAGTTTTACTTTTAACCTTTCTTAAGGAAGATCCAGAGAAAGTTTTAGTCTAAGAGTAATTTAGCTTTGCTATTTAGGTTACATCCTTCTGAGGATACTATTTCCAAGTGTAAGGTCTTTACCATTGGGCTGGTGGATAGTCAATTATTCCTCACACGTTGTAGGATCTTGTTATTATTCTGCCTTTCCTTTTTTTGTTGGTTTCCTCTTGGCCCCAGGTTGTTTCCTCTCATGTACATACAGATAATATTCACCTGAAAATATTCAAGAGGAATTCTCTGAAGAACTCCTGAGCCTTCCATTTGTGCATCCCCTGTTCCTTGGTACTCTGCCCCAAAACTCTAATCACTTGACCTTTCTTAACTTTGATATCTGTTCAGAGTCTAGATTCTGTACTTAATTCAGTAGAAATATCTGGTTCTGTTTTGTTTCTCTTCCCTGAGTTTAGCCTAGATACCTACTCCAGGCATTAAGTTGGTGGAATTTTATAGCTTACCTTGTTTCCCTTCACTCAGGGATTACAGCTCTGTACTGCTTGATATATTTTGTCCATGTGTCTAGTTTATTAAGTGTAAGGACAAATCTGCTTTCTGTTACTCCATCTTAGCTCAAGTGGAAGTTTGCATTAATATTTAATGAGCTTTTAGGAAACATTAGTTTTAATATTTTTTTAAGTATGATTTTTTTTCATGTAATCTAATTCACACAGCTTGTTTATAATTTTGCTTACTTTTTTCTTAATTTTGTAAGTATATACCCCTCTCTATTAAATCTTAGGGTTTTGTTTCATTCTGATTTGTGTGGCTTTTGTTTTTTTCTGCTATAAACAACAGAACACTGGACACAAAGTCCAGAGATTATAGACCTTTCTGGGTTTGAGTGACACTCAGTGCTATTATGGCCAATTTAAAGAGTAAGGAGACAACAAATTTAACTGCTAAAATAGAAAAAAGACGAGGTAAAGTTTAGGAAATAAAGATAAAAGTAAGCTCATGAAAGGCAGAAAATTAATTCTGTATCCTTCACATTGGCTACCACAATGTCTTGTATACAGAAGTTGGTTAAATTGAATTGAAAATATGGAAAAATAATCTATTTTCTTGTGAGAATTGGTACAAGAGTCCCATGTATCCTTGATTTTAATAAATGCTATAAAATGGGGGTGATAATAGTTATCTTGTTAGAAATGAAATAAGTCTCGATAACAGTTATAATGTTTGACATGTTTTATGAACATTTGGTTTTAAATATGTTTTTTGAGAAATTCTAATTATTTAAGTTAAATTCCTTTAAACTAATAGCTTAAGGGATAATGCATCTTAACCAAAAGTCAAGAGGCAAAGCACTTTAGGAAAATATATATATACAAATGCCTTATCTTATATATGTCATATATACATGTGTGTATATATATGTATATACATATATATCTTAGGTTACATGTTTCTAAGTATTAATTAAATAGTAAATATAAACTGCAGTCTCTGAGATTTTCCCTACTAATGAATTAATTGGTCTCTGCTTTTGTGGTTTATAATTTGTACAAAATCCAAAGAACAATTATGGCTATGTGCTAATTTTTTTCCTTTTATTATTCTTTTCCTTTAAACTTTTCAAATATACAAAACCTTTATAATCCCTTGGTGAAGGATGTTCCCTCTATTTATAGCAGTCTCAGTTATTACAAAGAAAACAAAATATGTTTTGCCTTGAAAATGGGAGTGACAAATTTCCTAAACTGTTAATATCATGGTCTTTGAGTGAAAGATTCACTCTTGCTTTGAGTTAATATTTTTAATCATCAGAAGGCACTCACCCCTCTGCCTAGACAAACCAAAATGGCACGGAACAAATTCAAAGCAAATAACTTTTTCCTGAAACATCAATAACTCTGCTGAAAGGGATGAATAAAATGCAGAGATAGATATAGATCTAAAATAAGAACATGAAATTCTTGCTTTTCGAGTTTGACTTCTCAAACACTGGATCTATGCTTTCTAAAGTTTTATTAATGCTTTCAAACCACAAATTCAACAACTTACTTCTTTTATGAAAGGAATTATAAATACAGAAAGAACAATTGTGATCACAAACATCTGAAATATTAATGTCTCACTCTTCCATTTATTCTTCTGTTAACCTTTTATTTGGTGCTTAACTATTACCTGCAATGCAATGTTCTACAAAAGCCTTCTTTGAGTTTCTCTTTTCTAGTGGACTTTAAATCTTCATCAGGTCACAGATCTTTGACATAGGCATATTGATGCCCCTTATAATGTCTAACATAAGGGCCTGAATGGATCTATATATTTATTTCCCCTTTTTAATTTTTAATGCATTCTCCTTTCAGAAAAGGACAGGGAACTTGCATGTTTTGTTTACTTCTGCAAACCCAACACCTAGAACAGAGCCAAGAACAATTCTGGTATGTATCAGGCATTCAGATACATATTAAATAAATAGATGAATAAATGTAGTTCTCACAGAAGTTATTATAAGATGTGTGCCTCATCTATTCCAATCTCTTCTCTTACACATGAGAAAATTAAAGTCAAGACAAGACCATACAGTTGGTTAGTTGCTTTGAAGTAGAACCGATGTCCCTATTGCTAGCAGCAAATACTACTAGGCTAATAATTTTTGTCCATCTCAGATAAGTTTTACTCTCTTTGGTGTCATCTAGAGAGAGAATCATTAGCACTTACTATGAAACTGAGCTACTTCTGCCTGCTATAAAAACTTGATAAAACATGCGAATTATGCATGTGACTATAGGTCAGTCTCTTCTCTTTCCAGATTAAGGTATGCTTATCTGTAAAAGAGATGGTTGGAATAAATTGTCTTGAAGGTCTCTTTTTGTTTTAATTCAATGAATTTAATATTTAATTCAATGAATATTTGATCCTTTTAATTCAATTTATACCTAAGGAAACAGCAAATGAGAGCTAAAAAGGACCTTAAAGACAATCTTGTCTAACACTGCAGAAGCCTAGGGAGAGAATGACTTCCCTGAGGGTCTTGGCAAGTGGAAGGAATCTAAGCAGCCCTTCAATAATCAGCCCACGATATCTTCCCTCACACTACAGCACTACTCCAGTAAGAGCCGTGGTGAGTTTTAGAGGTTTTATTTTCTGATTCATAATATTAACTGATTTGACATTCACTTTAAGGAAAATCATTCTACTAGGTTACCTCATTTTTAAAGTGAAACATAGATAATTGATTTTTTGGACACTGTATTAGGAAAGGCACAGTTTCATCCAAATGTAGCTATTTCTGAATTTTTAATTAAATCCAAACCTTGGAATTGAAAATAGTTTCCTTTTGGAAAAATACAAATTATGTGGATGAGAAATGGACTTGGAGTCAACGGATCTTGGATCTAATGAACTGTGAGTTACCAGTTATTTGACTTTAGTCTTCGTTTGTGATGTCCTGTCTTTAAAAAAAGTTTATCTTAGCTTATCAACCTTAAAATATGTTATTTAAGACTACATGCTGTAGTGAAAGGGAAAGCAGTCTGTAAATTCCAACTAAAGTCCATTCCTAAAATTTGTTAGGAATGATTTTCTTATTTTGAAATTAAACAAAATTCTTAGAAATATTTGCAACTCAAATGCAAAACATGATATACCTCCATAAATTTAAAATTATTGTAAAATGTCTACAACATGGGTTAGGTTTCCTCGAATGTGTAAATGTAAACTGTAAGGAAAAAGTTTATGTCCTCCCCCAAAAATCTTTTTTACCATCTATTATTCTATAGATGTGAAAATGTGTAAGGCACAAAAGCATCCTTTCCATATCAGTCAAGCCAGTGAATTTCAGCATCTATAAGATTTTCATATTATATCCTTATTGGAAATATATTTTCTCTGTAAATTTCTACTTTTGGTCCATATTTATTAAGTAATTACTATATGCAAGCAATTAATATCCCTTTGGTATAGTCCCATTACATTATATCCCTATAAAGTATTTAATTCATTTTACCTTTAATTGGAGTTATATGTCTATCTCCCTCATAAGATTTTAATGACCTTTAGAAAGAATATCCATGTATTTTTCTTAAATTAGCCTATTTAAATTAACATTTAGGAAACCTTAGAGATAATTTAAGCCAGATCTCTCTCTTTTATAAATTAAGGAAATTTAAATAATGAAATGTCAGATGTGGCAGACACTGACTACAATGAGGCAATTCTATCTTTCAGAACGGATTTCTTTTTCCCATTTACCAAATAATTATATGCTCAGGAAAGATGAGCCCTCCACTGCCCCATGGGGTGACTGTAGGTCTAAACTAATCATTGTAAAATCCCATTTGCAATGCCAGTGATTAACTTAGACATATGCAGAAAACATAGTCCTGGTCAATGATTTTAAAAGAAAGTCTATTGGAATGTTCTGGGAAATAATTTTCTCCCAATAAAAAAGATGAGATAAGGGACATAAAACTCTTCCCTACCACCCACCCCCCTTCTCTACCTGGCATCATTGTGTTACTGAATTAACAAATAACTTCATCTCCAGACTTACTATTCTTTAAGTTTATAAAGTCCTATGGCTTTTGCCAATTGAATGGTGTCTTTGTTATGTAAAGACAAAGGAATCCTAAATGAAAACAGAATTTAGACAATACAGCTGAAGTGCATTTTTTGTTGCATAAGGCATAGATACATTACGGTGAATGGGATCTTTTTATTGTTTCAGAAGAAGGATGTAGATGGAATTTGGACAATCAAGATGTTTAAAGTGGATATCATTATTTTTTCTCCACCAAGAATCATATCTCCTTTCCTGTCTGTGGAATCCCACTTCTTATAAAGCATAGATGCTCTCCTACTATAGTAGCAAAAAAACAAAACAAAACAAACAAACAAAAAAACCTCAAATACCAGTTTCCTTGGCCTCCCTTATTAAAGAGATTAAACTATGGGTACCTGACCTTGTGTATCGATCCAAATATAGACTCAGAAACTGTACAAAAAGAAGATACTAATCCATTCTTGCGAGGGTGGTGTTCTGGTGGCAGTAAATCTGGTATCTAGTATTGGTGGTGTTAATGTGAGAATCAGTGGTCTCTCCCAGTATATTCAAGAAAATCATTCTGTGACAGGGTTTCAGGCTTATTTTGGCTTCATGGGCTCTGACACTGCATCTCCAGTTTTCCTACGGCTGTAAAACAGCCTTTTGTCATTTCCTTTTTCGGCTTAGTCATATTCAACTTCTGTTGCTTACAAAGAGGTTTGGCTGATGTATTAAATGAACTTCTGAGATTCTCACAGGAAATTATTCAGAGAACATGGATACTAGGGTGAGAATGTGGCTCCTGCTCTAATTTAGTTGAACTGAGATTTTTCTTTTTTTCTAAAGCACAATCTTAGCATTTAAAGAATGGGTTCTGTAGAAGGAAGGCAAGTCATGCATCCAGCAGCAGTAGGGCAAGGCGGTATGGTGAGCATGTCAGAGAGAAGTATGGACTATTGCATGACCATATTGTAATAGAGAAATCACATCTCTAGGACCTAGGGGTGATTTCCAGACAGTGGAATTTTAATCTAGGAATTTTTTCAAATGTCTAATTACACTGGTTTTAGTAGAGATAAAACAACCATTGTAAAGAGACAAATTAAATTCAGGCAAAGGCCAATTTACAGTGGCTGGATTAAGATCTGAGTATTCTTATAAGCACAAAATAACCACCCTAAACTGTGAAAAGTACTTTGATTTGCCTGCCTTTTTTAGGTTCTCCTCATCTCCACCCCTAACTTACAACTCCTTAAATACAAGGAACTTGAATCTAACAAGATACAGGGACTATTAAACGCAGAACAGTTTCCAGGTAGTATTTTAAAATTTCATAAGTATTTTGAGGGACGTGTTTCAAAACTACAATGCAATCCCTCCTTGAAAGGATATTCAGTAAGTGGAAGTTTCACAGTAAAAGAATCATTTTACATTTTTAAATGAACACTACCACAGGCGGAGCGTTTAGGATCATAAAAATCTCAGAGTTGGAAAGGAACCTAAAAGTCTTCTCATCTGTTGGTTCCTATAACTGTCTGTACATCAAAATCACTTTGGGAGCAAAAGACATTCCGGGCCTCACCTTAGATTAATGCAGCCAGATTTAGGAACTGCTAGTCCACCTAGATAGCTCCAGATGCACAAACTTCAGACCTACCTAGACACAGAGTAGGTTAAAAATAACAATAAATATCAATTGATCATGTTAAAATATATGGGGAACATCATTTGTGATAAGTTCCTGTGTTTTTTTTTATGAGTTTATAAGTAGAAACATAGAAGAAGAAGGAAAGGATGACAGTAGACAAACAGCTGGAAAGTTGGAAGGACACAGAACATTCACATGTTCTTTAATTCTTAACTAGGAAAAGCAGCCAGTTCTAACATTAACATGGTTTAATCTTCCTTGAATTACAAAATACATGATAAAACAAGCTGTGAAAGTTGAGAGAAATATCTAAGCAACTTTTTGCTGCTCTGAAATAAAAAGTTACATGACTGTATCAGGCAGAATTATCAGTGGAAGAGAACAGGGAATTCAAAGTGAATTATATGATCCTGTCAGCAAATACCAAAGCCAAACTACAAAAAAGTTTTCAAGATGTGAGGAAAAAATATGGTGAAATGCCAGCTACACCCTTTCTTTATGTGTGGACAGTCCTCGAGCCATTATTTGTTAAATTTTTTTCAGCCATTTGACGTGGTATACATTTCCATTCTGAATATCTTTCCAGTTACTAGAATAGAGAAGAATCTGAAATACACATTACACATCAATGCATTTCTTTCCAGAAGTGAATCAGGACTAGAATACTAACCTCACTTTTTTCAAGATATTCAGAGTATTCAGATTGGATTCACCAACAATAAATTTGAGAATATATGGTAAGAGTTAAAATTATTCCAAAGGTTCTCTAAAATTGTTATATTCCAGTTTATTGTTCTACTCATGAATGTGATAGAATAAGAGAATTACTCCTTCTGAATATGTACATATAATAGCTACTGAGTCTTCTGGCTGGGCAACAGTAAGATGCCCTTCTAAGACAGATTTTCCTAAAGACTCATGGAAAACATTATCAAGCAAGGTGGTAGAAAGAATCTTAAATTACAGGATTTAGGCTTTGGATATAGGAAGATTTGGGGGAGGGTTGGAAAAAGTGGGAGTCTTAGAAAGTAGGGTAATTCTATGATTGTGTATCTTAATAAGTCTTATCTATACAGTGAAGAGACTAAAATGGCAAAACTGTAATTGGTAAAAAAGCAGCAGTCTTTCATTTACACGAAGAAGGGGTGAATTTAGAATTTTGTGGATGGCATTATTTTTCTTTGTGCTTATCCAAAATTATGATATAACCTTTTTCTCATTTTATCATAAACTCGGTGTAACCTTTTCTGAGGTTGCTATACTGAAAAATTGTTTATATATATATATATATTTTTTTTTTATTTTATCAAATATACATCACAGTGGTTCAACAGTTCCTCTTCCCCCTGGTAACCACTAATCATTTCTCAGTGTCTCTGAGTCTACTGCTATTTTGTTCCTTCTGTTTTGCATTGTTTTTATATTCCACAAATAATGAAATCATATGGTATTTGTCTTTCTCTGCCTGGCTTATTTCACTGAGCATAATAGCCTCTAGATCCATCCATGTTGTTGCAAATGGCAGGATTTCTTTTCTTCTTATGGCTGAATAATATTCCATTGTGTATATATACCACCCCTTCCTTATCCATTCATTTATTGACAGACACTTAGGTTGTTTCCATATCTTGCCAATTGCAAACAGTGTGGTGATAAATATAGGGGTGTATATATCTTTTCAAATCAGAAAACTGTATTTTATAGGAATATAACATAGGTAGGTATGAGAGCCAGGCCAGCTTCTTAATGTCTGTGGCTGTTCTTTTTTAATTCCTCTCACCAGTATAAAAAAGATTCAGTGCAGTTGGAGATATTGGAGGTGTTCAAAGATGGAAATATAAATTGGTGATTAATCAGCACATGGTTGAAATATTCAGATAGTTCCCTCCTTCCCCTTAGGGAGAGAACAGCCTATCGAATGCCCTCCACATTTAAGAAAAGAAAAACAGACAATGATGTGTTAGTGCAGCACAAGAGTTGTTAATATTTCCCAGTTGTCTTTAAACAGCCTTGTAGGCAAGAATATAGTATTTACTGAAGTGCCAAAGACACTGACTATGGGAAACGCAATTGTGCACAGCCCAGAATCCCTACAAGGAAATTGAACTTACTGCTCCAACTTCTGGAAATACTTCCAGAAGAAAGTCATGAACTGTTATGCCCCCTAGGGAGGTTACCTAGGCTGAGGAGGGTCATCCAGTCCAACGTCATGGGCTCACCTCACACAGTGTTTTCAACAAGTGACCAACATGGGAGAATAAAGGTCTGCTCCTCTCACCCCATCTCAGGACAATGCTGAACATTCATCCTGATTTCAGAATGTAGTGCATTTTGGCTGCAGCCTCTGCTGAGACTGTCAAAGTTCAACTTCTCCCTCTGCCCAATCCTGCTTCTTTTCCTTCCCTTTTACAGGGGTCGATCTCAAGAACACTCCTCAATAAACTCCTCACCCACTAACCTCTGTATCAGAGCGTGCTTCCCAGGGCGTCCGAGCTGCAAGACTTACGAGATATCTCACTCTTGTGGAGCTCCTTAAAATAATCTTCATAGAAATATTTTATAGATCATACATTGCTACTTACCTCACAGAGCCAAGGAGAGACTTCCCAAGATTTGCTTGTTTCCAGATGTGAAGCAGATCCAAGTCTCTTCATGCCAAGTGCAGAGCTTTCATCTTTGCACTGGGCATTTCTCTTTTTTAGTATGTCCAAGTATAAAGCTTTATTTCTATCTTTTCCCATATTTACTGACTATTAGGAAAGTTAGTGGTCAAAATATGACCTTGCTTTTCAAATGATAAACCTCTATTCATATCTGAACTAACCGGCTGTTCCTAAAATTATTATAAACATGAAATGCAACAAATAATACGGAAGACATCTTTTAAAGTATGGAAGCCTCCATACTATAGTGATATATAAACAATAGCAGAATATCCATCCCACATTGCGTTTTCATGACATGTTTATTTCATTGTAAAATCTTCTTCACTCCCCACAATATGTGAATCTCTTGAGAGCAAGAGCCATGGGAGGTTCACTACATTGAATACAAGGGATGCTATATAATTTTGCATGTCAGTAATAAAATTAAACATGTGTTATAGAGGATATTTGGTAGAACTTGATGCAATTTTTCTGATTTTGAATAAGATCTCCAGGGATACATATTTGAATAAAGGTATGTATATAATCAGTTCTAAAACTGCCACAAAAAAAAATGTAATGATTTTCAGAAGTAAACTAGGAAGAAACATGTAATGGATTTAGTCACACTGCAAATAGCCTACATGAAGATAGAAAGATTTATAAAGTGAAACACAACTCTTTCTGAAAATGCTAGCAAACAAATTCAACTACCAGTAAATAAGATTTATAATAAAAAAAAGAACAACAGCTGATGGAGACATTTCACCAAGTTTTATCAACAAAAGATCAGAACCCAAACTCATTTTTGCCCACCTGCTTAAGTATGGCCATGGACATGAGGCTGTCAGCGAAGACTCCCAGGTCTTGAGATGCACCATGAGTTGCTTGGGCACGTCAGTAAGGCTCTAGACTGGAGATATCATTCTGCCCATGAGAGCACTCTGAGAAAATTCTGCCACATACAATGATTTCAACATTTTATTATCTTTAAAAAGGAGTGCTTTCCAACTACTGTGCCTGATTTCGCATACATAAACCCCATTTTGTTGAAAAAGTTACTGAAAACATGAGATTGTACCTCTCCTTGTAAAAAGACCTCTCCACCTGAGAAAGATGATATATGTATGAAATAACCATTGAAGACAAATGTCAAAGTTTACTACATAGATTCTATAGAAGTTTGAAGATTGCCTAAGATCTTTGAGAGCCCAGCCAAAAAAAAAAAGAAATGTTTTAAGTTTCAAACTGTGGTTCCTTTATAAGTGCTTTTCAGTAGATCTTTAAAATATTAAATTTCTAATTCATTGATTCATAGGATTTAATGACCAGAACAGCTAATTCACCCTGGCATTTTACAGTTTAAGGCTCTGCCTCTTCACATTGCAAAAGAATTTGTCCAGGATCCCACAGCTTAGTCATGGCTGACTCAAACCTTGGTCTCAGGAAAATTTCTTCCAGTGGAGAAAACACAGAGTTGAACGAGTGTATGGCTGCCTTGTTTTACAGATACAAGAATGGCCAGAATCTGTAAAGTAATTGTTGACAAGTACATACTTCATCAGCATTACAGGCAAACATAAGATGCTACATTAGTCTCTGACCTCAGTATGTGATCCTTGACTTCATCTGGATTTACTGGAATGTATCCCCTGCACAGGGTCTAAAGGAATTAAAGGATTAAAAAAGGCAATGCTGAGGGGAATTTCTACTTTTGGAGGGCCCCCTCAGAAGAAAGGGAGATTTGAAATAAATCAGGTTCTTTGCTATAAGTGTATCTTAAAACTGAAGTTGATTCATATCTGAGGATACTGTTTAAAGTAGCAGTGTTTTCAACATTGTTTTCCATGTTGCCATGGATCCTAGAGATGAACTGTGTAATTCTACATGCATCTGAGGCCTTTGTTCTGTATGTTATTTGACACTTTAAAAATTATCTGAGTAACTTTAACGGTGTATTTTAAGTTTTACTATGTTAAGAAATAGAAAACAGCAAAATTAAAATGTTTTCAGAGTCCCTTCACCAAAATAAATCCAGAGATCTGGGTCTATGAAGTAAGTTGTATTCTTACTTATTTGGAAAAGCAAAAATGATAACAAGATAAACACAAAAATATAAATATTATATGCACTTTTCCTTCAGAGAAAGTTATTTCTTTCTCAACAACAACAACAAAAAGGAAAGGATTTTATTCATGTACCCTTCTATTGAGAATTTGTCAAATGCTCACCAAGAAGTGTAGGAATTTATAGAACTACTAGAATATTATATTTCCAAATTAATACAATAAAGATCAGAAGTATGTTTATGTTGAGATAAAAACAGGATGGTCTTTTATCCATCTTTGAGGAAATCTATTTAGTTTTGCTTATTGACAGCAGAAGTTGTAAGAAACTATTTAAAAGAATACTGCTTTTGAATAACCTACCCCATAATGACTTTTACATTAAAAAATCAAGGGGATCTGACATCACATGCAGAATCATAGTCATTTTCTTTACCAAAGTTATCTTTTCACTTTATTTCAATGTTTGTATAGAGATAACCATATCCTGCATAAGGGAATGAGCAACAAAGATTAAAAAGAAGCCTCTTGGCAATTTTAGTTCTGCAATAAATGTAGGTATCACTCATCTGGAATAATAATAGGAATCAATAGAAGAGTAAAATTCTTTTACAGGACAACATATATTTTCAAGTTTTAACTTATTTGTTAGGAACATCCTTTTAATATTTAAAAACATTAAAATTTATCATGAGTCTTAATACATTTGAAAAATAAGAATTGTTTTGTGATATGATTTACTTGAACACCCTTTACCCAGTTAAGTAGTTTATTTAGCGGGTTTAAAGCAGAGTACCTATGTCCTTCCTGACTGTTGAAGTCTGTCATTCTTTATCAATATTATTCTTTGAGAATGAAGTTACTAGGCAGGTTTGATTAGCTTGTTTGATGGATAAGGAGTCCCAAAGTTGGGAAGGATATATTTGGTTTTTCTATGATAAATTTTTCTGATTCAGAACCCAAGAGCCAGACTCCATTATTCTTATCATCTCTCTCCTTCTCCTAACGGCTATAACTGACATTGTTTGGAAATAGCAAAATTATTTCAAAGCACGTTAATGAGATTTTAAATGAGTGTAATTTATTATGTAATATTGTTTATATTATTTAGAGAAGGGACTGTCTATTTTAGGCTGCCAACTTGTCTGTGATCTGTGCCAGTTGGTGGGGGTAGATAGGCTCTGTGTCGGGTTGGTGGTAGCAGGTCATCCATCCTGGTGTCCCTGCTGTAGTTTGGGATATGGGAAAGCACCAAGGGAACTCGGTCTCTCTGCAACGTAAGGAAAATTATTTAACCTTAGTGAAACCAGAGTGATAATATCTTCCTTGCCTTCCTCATAGTGCAATTATGAGGGTCATTTAATATAATAAGGATAAAAGTGATTTATGAACTTACAACACTTTCTAAATGAATTTTAGGCATATCATTATTTTCACAGGCAAAGAAGATAAAATTGAAAGAAGCCAAGTGTGGTATTTAAGTGGCAACCCAAGAAGTCCTGTCAATAATTGAGGACAAACATGGTAGCCCCTGCCAGAGATGCTACAAATCAAAAACCACATTTGAATTAGTTGAATTAAGGACCAACTTAAAGGACTTGTCTTAACTGAGAAGTGGGAAGATCACTGGATTCTAAGTTTGAATCCTGGATCTCTGATATCATCTATGTGACCTGCATCAAGTTAATGTCTGTTATTAACCCTCTCAGCAAGAGTGAGAAAAATAATTTCTAAACCACATTTTAGTTTTTTGACATTGTAACATCCAGCTTCCACCACAATTTATACACTGTACTATTATTAATGTGATTTATTTTTATATTTCTCTAGTTTCCTCTTCTGAATTGTGTGAATAGTAGTATGTAAATAGAAATATAACATAGAGGCATGGAAATGATTTAGTCTGATACTCTTGCATTAAAGTTTCAATTACATAAATTAGTATTCATCTACATTTTTTAAAGATAAATCAGTTAAAGCCCTGAGGGGTTAAATCACTTGCCTATATGATGCAGCTACTAAATGTATAAGTTCTGTTCATTTGCACTCTCCTATGATTATTTCTCTGCCAATGACAAAAATGTGTGATGACTAAGCAATCATTTTTCAGACACTTACATTAAATGCATGGCAAAAATATCTCCAAACTGTTAACTGCAATTATTATTGTAACCTCCTGCTGTTTTAATTTGAAAGAACTTCTGGATGGCTATTTACAATTGCTTTAGCTTTGGGTAAGACACTCTGACACTCGAGTTCCCAGATGTGTTTAAACAAACACATTGCTCAGGTTTGCAGTGTGAATTAACTGCCTTTTCCATTGGAGAAAGAAGGTTCAGAAGAAAGAATTTAGGTAAGCCGAGATCATGTCTCATGAGTGCATACTGAAGAACAATAATGGGCCTCATTGAATGTCAGGTTTGTTTCCTTTAGCAATAGTTTTCAATAGTCAATGGAAAACTCTGAATACCTTGCAAATGAGTGTAGTCTCTTTTTTCTTTTTGTGAAAAGATACTGATAACCCTGTTGACTAGCAGGTGAAATTTCAGAAAACCTGTAATGGAAAACTCACATAAAGAGGTTCACAGATTTCTGAGTTATTTTTAAGTTGTCTTTTTTCCTCAAGCAAGTTTGCTCCTGTAAGGAGAGAGAATAAAGTTTATATGTAAGACAGATGTGTTCGAAGTGAGACTCCTGTCCTTCCTGAAGAGTTGTGTAAATAACTATTGTCATTCTACTGTCTTTGCTGGGGCTCTATTGTCTCTCTCCTTTTCACTTTCTTCTCTTTTCCATTTCATTACATTGATGCTACCTTCATTCAATGAATTACATTTCTGTCATTCAAGCTCTTAAAAATTATTTCCGTTCCTAGAAAAGGAGAATGACCAGCAAAGCTTTTTTGATTATCAGTACAAAACCCTCTTGTTCTTATGCTTGGTTCCTAAAGAAAAGGTCTGCTTGCCTATCTTTGGTTTCACTTCACTTTGCCATGCATTTCATATGACCTCCCTGTTACTCTGCTAATGATAGAAGCGATGAAGTTGTATCTACTGGGGCTTGGGGGGCTGTGCCTAAAGGGGTTTCTTTGGACTCTGCGCTCCTTAGATCGGTGCCTATGTGTATGTAAATCTCACTTATTCCTTAAATAAACTTAAGTCATTATAAGCCCCAGTGTATAGATAAAGTCAATGAATCTCACAGATTTTAAATAGTTTTATTAACATATACTGGATGACATATAGAAGTGGAGATCATATTTAATGTTGTTTTTGTCATACTGGAAGAAATAAAACTAGCTTCTCCTATGTCTGCACCCAAATCTGGACAGGTAATATCCCAGGAATTTTACATAGCCTTTCAAAAATTATTTGGAAAAAAAATCTGACCAAAAAAAACCCCCAAGAAATAAGACAGCAAGAAAACATGAACTACGTGTTTTCTCATTTCCTTTCCTGAGACATCTCTCTTCTGGTGGAATTCAGACCAACCCTGGGTATCAAGCATAAAATCGGGCACCTAGAATATAAAACAGTATGGATACATTGAAGAAAGACTGGAGGAAATATTCACAAATAAGATTCTTAGAGAGAGGAAATATTTTGACATTTAAGTTCTGTGGTTGAAGAGAAGAAAGATAAGCAAAGAAAGTACTCATCGATGGAAAGGGCGATTTGAAAAGTATGAGTTGTTATTTATTAAATGAGTTTCTGAACATAAATTGCTATTGAGGTAATTTGGTGGAAAAGTTGCCTTCACATTATATTTACTAGACTTTGTTCATGGTAAGATAGAAACTTGAAGCAGCAGAGGAATTTCTGCACAAATGAACTAAAGGGAAAACTTAAGCATGAGACTCAAAACACAAATCAGGGCAGCTCCTGTGACCTAGGTAGTAGGGACTAATGGACAAGTTGGGTAGAAAACAGTTCAGTTTTCTAAACTTTTCCATTCCAAACTTTTCAGACTTTTGAGCGAGCACTCAAGAGCCAAATTCCACAGAGAGCACTGAGCCTCGCCTGGGTCGTATGCCTAGACCCAGACTGAGGAAGAACAGGGCACTTTGGTTTTCTCACCAGATTCAACTCTGTGGGGAAACGGTTCTCTCACCAAAGCCAAAGCAGACTGCTGTTACCAGAAAGGAAAGGGGAGGTGCTAGGAAGTGAAAAGGAAGTCCTATTATTCTTACAGTTTATACTTTGTATCCTCCCAGGAGTACTGAGAAGGGAATAGATCAAAAGCAACTTTATTACCTGAAACTGATTACACAGGAGAGTTAGGTTAGTACTGAAATATGTATTACTTCTATATCTAACACAGAGCCAGGCCTGTGTTTAGTTGAATGAATGAATGCGCCTGTCTAAAGCAAACAGGTACAGCTGACCATAAAAGAGAATTTTGAGAGTTCTAGATAGCTACAGAGTGTAAACTAAATGTCTATGGTAGTTAAAATTAATTTTTGAAGACCTGTAAGGAAATCAATTTCTTTTTAGAGCTTCACAATTGAGTGTACAGGAGGAATATAAAATGTCATCAATATTTACATTTTAAAATGTGAAGTTTCTTAGCATAATACCATTTGGTGAGTTAATAGAGGAAAACCATACTTTCTTAAATTTAGATACGGATTTTGGTTGCTGTTGTGATTGCCTCAGAACCTTAGAGTCATTTCACCTTTCACCCCCTCCCTTGTTGCATGAGGTCAATGATCAAGTCCAGTTTTGATTGCCTGTTCCTTTAAGCACCACCTCCATTTCCTTTCCAGGGAGTCCATGGTATTTCTTTATTGGGGATTATACATGTTTGTTAAGAACAATTTGATCTCTGCCCCATATGGCCATGCCATATTTTTCTGGATTATTGTTTCTTGCTTCTCTGTATGAACCTGGTGTACAAGTCACACTATTCTTCTGAGAACATGTAAATAATCTCACCTAGTTTTTTTCCCCAAAATAACCATTCTTCCTGGAAAGCGGCATTCTCTTATATTCCATTATCCAGAGCACATATGTCCATACCTCATAAGTCCCTTACATTCTAGGATAACTGTGCTAAATCATACAGTTGACTATCCAGGTGGCCTCACACTTACTGCTTTTCATTTCTTGATCTCCAAAATGACATTAGCACGATAAAACTTTAAGGTCCTTAGTTACATATGCTGAAAAGGGCATGTAACTCTAGGGAGAAAATCCCCGGGGGCAAAATACCTTTGAAACCGGAATCAGTCAAAGGGAGAAATAGAGTGGGAGAACCCGTTTATTGCCTACAAGCAGTCGTCCACTGCTGCTCTCCCAAGTCTCTCATGACCCCGCTGCAGAAGAAGGGACCCCACCCAACCTCTCCAGTCCAGATACACCCTTCTTGACCCTTGTAATCACCTATTGATATGGAGATGCACTAAGGCCAGGCCTGAGATGCTGGCAATATTGCAAATTTACCCACAGGACTGATCAGAAAATTATTTTCTTTTTTTTTTTTTTTTAAATAAGTATTTTTTATTGAAGGGTAGTTGACGCACAGTATTACATTACATTAGTTTCAAGTGTACAACACAGTTGTAGAACATTTATATACATAATTCTAGGTTCCAGCTATCACCCTACCAAGCTGTTACAATATCTTGACTATATTCCTTAAGCTATACATTACATCCCGGTTACTTATTTATTTTACCATTGGAAGTCTGTCCTTTTTTTTTTTTTTTTTTTTTTTTGTGAGGGCATCTCTCATATTTATTGATCAAATGGTTGTTAACGACAATAAAATTCTGTATAGGGGAGTCAATGCTCAATGCACAATCATTAATCCACCCCAAGCCTAATTTTCGTCAGTCTCCAATCTTCTGAGGCATAACAAACAAGTTCTTACATGTAGAACAAATTCTTACATAATGAATAAGTTACATAGTGAACAGTACAAGGGCAGTCATCACAGAAACTTTCGGTTTTGCTCATGCATTATGAACTATAAACAGTCAGTCCAAATATGAATACTCATTTGGTTTTTATACTTGATTTATATGTGGATACCACATTTCTCTCTTTACTATTGTTATTTTTAATAAAATGCTGAAGTGGTAGGTAGATACAAGATAAAGGTAGAAAACATAGTTTAGTGCTGTAAGAGAGCAAATGTAGATGATCAGGTGTGTGCCTGTAGACTATGTGTTAATCCAAGCTAGACCAGGGCAATAAAACATCCACGTATGCAGAAGATTTCTCTCAGAACAGGGGGGGTGAGGTTCTAAGCCTCACCTCTGTTGATCCCCAATTTCTCACCTGATGGCCCCCCTGCGACTGTGCCTGTCTTAGGTTGTTCCTCCCTTGAGGAATCTTACCCGTCTCTGGCTAACCAGTCATCTTCCGGGGCCATGCAGGGAAATGTGAAGTTGGTAAGTGAGAGGGAAGCCTTATTGTTTGAAAAGGTTAGCTTTTTACTTCTTTGCATATTTATGCCCTGTGGCTTCTATGCCCAGCATTTGTCTTGAGGTATCTTTACCACTTGGAAGAATTATGATACTCAGTAAATTTGATATGAGGCACGAATTCTATTTAAGGGTTGTAATTAGGAAGGAAGAAGAAAAGCTATAGAAGTAGCAGGCGGAAGAAAACATGGGAAGATTGATTATTTCTTTGACATATCTTCTTGTAGAGTAACTTCAGCATGTATAGGTTTTAAGCTTCTACTTAAATTGCGCACACACATTAACATAATAGGAGTATAGTTACATAACCAAAGCATATCTGTAATTATCAGCCATCTCCAGTGAAACCAAGAAAACCAGTTAGGCACCTTAGGCATTTGTGAAAACTTATCTATGATATGGTGGATATTGTCCAACTGAACTTGAACAGTCTGAGAGAAATCAGACAAATTAAAACAACCCATTCCTGGGGACTGTTCACATGCCATATGTTCTTTTAACAGTAAATAGTCTGTAGTTGTAAGACTTTGGAGCACTACAATTTGCACTTCTCCAAATTCTTGGTTGAGTTCCAACAGTATAGATCCAGTCAAATTTGTTGTTTTACTGTATGCACAGGCCAGTTTAGATATCTCCTTCCTCATTCCCATGGCAAGTCCAGGAACTGGTGGGATGAGTGCATCTACAGCTGTAGCAGTGCATGGATCTTTGTTGGGGTTTTTTGATGATCATCTTCTGGCGTGAGTCTTCCAGAGAGTGCAGATGTTGGAAGTTCTTTTTTATATCGTATCTTAGTTCATTTTCGGGGTAGCCCAATTAGGCTTTGATCCTCTGTATAAACACAAACAGACCCTTTGCCAACACTTTTATATGCCCTTTATACCCTTGTGTAGAACTCGTTGGAGGTTACCACACAGGAACTGCCCTTTTTTTTTTTTTTTTTTGCTTTGTTTTTGGTATCACTAATCTACACTTACATGACGAATATTATGTTTACTCGGCTCTCCCCTATACCAGGTCTCCCCTATAAACCCCTTTACAGTCACTGTCCATCAGCATAGCAAAATGTTGTAGAATCCCTACTTGCCTTCTCTGTGTTATACAGCCCTCCCTTTTCTCCTACCCCCCCATGCATGTTAATCTTAATACCCCCCTACTTCTCCCCCCCTTATCCCTCCCTACAAACCCATCCTCCCCAGTCCCTTTCCCTTTGGTACCTGTTAGTCCATTCTTGAGTTCTGTGATTCCGCTGCTGTTTTGTTCCTTCAGTTTTTCCTTTGTTCTTATATTCCACAGATAAGTGAAATCATTTGGTATTTCTCTTTCTCCTCTTGGCTTGTTTCACTGAGCATAATACCCTCCAGCTCCATCCATGTTGCTGCAAATGATTGGATTTGCCCTTTTCTTATGGCTGAGTAGTATTCCATTGTGTATATGTACCACCTCTTCTTTATCCATTCATCTATTGATGGACATTTAGGTTGCTTCCAATTCTTGGCTATTGTAAATACTGCTGCAATAAACATAGGGGTGCATCTGTCTTTCTCAAACTTGATTGCTGCGTTCTTAGGGTAAATTCCTAGGAGTGGGATTCCTGGGTCAAATGGTAAGTCTGTTTTGAGCATTTTGATGTATCTCCATACTGCTTTCCACAATGGTTGAACTAACTTACATTCCCACCAGCAGTGTAGGAGGGTTCCCCTTTCTCCACAGCCTCGCCAACATTTGTTGTTGTTTGTCTTTTGGATGGCAGCCATCCTTACTGGTGTGAGGTGATATCTCATTGTAGTTTTAATTTGCATTTCTCTGATAATTACTGATGTGGAGCATCTTTTCATGTGTCTGTTGGCCATCTGTATTTCTTTTTTGGAGAACTGTCTGTTCAGTTCCTCTGCCCATTTTTTAATTGGGTTATTTGTTTTTTGTTTGTTGAGGTGTGTGAGCTCCTTATATATTCTGGATGTCAAGCCTTTATCGGATGTGTCATTTTCAAATATATTCTTCCATACTGTAGGGATCCTTCTTGTTCTATTGATGGTGTCTTTTGCTGTACAGAAGCTTTTCAGCTTAATATAGTCCCACTTACTCATTTTTGCTGTTGTTTTCCGTGCCCGGGGAGATATGTTCAAGAAGAGGTCACTCATGTTTATGTCTAAGAGGTTTTCGCCTATGTTTTCTTCTAAGAGTTTAATGGTTTCATGGCTTACATTCAGGTCTTTGATCCATTTTGAGTTTACTTTTGTATATGGGGTTAGACAATGGTCCAGTTTCATTCTCCTACATGTAGCTGTCCAGTTTTGCCAGCACCACCTGTTGAAGAGACTGTCATTTCGCGATTGTATGTCCATGGCTCCTTTATCAAATATTAATTGACCATATATGTCTGGGTTAATGTCTGGATTCTCTAGTCTGTTCCATTGGTCTGTGGCTCTGCTCTTGTGCCAGTACCAAATTGTCTTGATTACTATGGCTTTATAGTAGAGCTTGAAGTTGGGGAGTGAGATCCCCCCTACTTTATTCTTCTTTCTCAGGATTGCTTTGGCTATTCGGGGTCTTTGGTGTTTCCATATGAATTTTTGAATTATTTGTTCCAGTTCATTGAAGAATGTTGCTGGTAGTTTCATAGGGATTGCATCAAATCTGTATATTGCTTTGGGCAGGATGGCCATTTTGATGATATTAATTCTTCCTAGCCACGAGCATGGGATGAGTTTCCATCTGTTAGTGTCCCCTTTAATTTCTCTTAAGAGTGACTTGTAGTTTTCAGAGTATAAGTCTTTCACTTCTTTGGTTAGGTTTATTCCTAGGTATTTTATTTTTTTTGATGCAATTGAGAATGGAGTTGTTTTCCTGATTTCTCTCTCTGTTGGTTCATTGTTAGTATATAGGAAAGCCACAGATTTCTGTGTGTTGATTTTGTATCCTGCAACTTTGCTGTATTCCGACATCAGTTCTAGTAGTTTTGGGGTGGAGTCTTTAGGGTTTTTTATGTACAATATCATGTCATCTGCAAATAGTGACAGTTTAACTACTTCTTTACCAATCTGGATTCCTTGTATTTCTTTATTTTGTCTGATTGCCGTGGCTAGGACCTCCAGTACTATGTTAAATAACAGTGGAGAGAGTGGGCATCCCTGTCTAGTTCCCGATCTCAGAGGAAATGCTTTCAGCTTCTCGTTGTTCAATATAATGTTGGCTGTGGGTTTATCATAGATGGCCTTTATTATGTTGAGGTACTTGCCCTCTATTCCCATTTTGCTGAGAGTTTTTAACATGAATGGATGTTGAACTTTGTCAAATGCTTTTTCAGCATCTATGGAGATGATCATGTGGTTTTTGTCTTTCTTTTTGTTGATGTGGTGGATGATGTTGATGGACTTTCGAATGTTGTACCATCCTTGCATCCCTGGGATGAATCCCACTTGGTCCTGGTGTACGATCCTTTTGATGTATTTTTGAATTTGGTTTGCTAATATTTTGTTGAGTATTTTTGCATCTACGTTCATCAGGGATATTGGTCTGTAGTTTTCTTTTTTGGTGGGGTCTTTGCCTGGTTTTGGTATTAGGGTGATGTTAGCTTCATAGAATGAGTTTGGGAGTATCCCCTCCTCCTCTATTTTTTGGAAAACTTTAAGGAGAATGGGTATTATGTCTTCCCTGTATGTCTGATAAAATTCTGAGGTAAATCCATCTGGCCCGGGGGTTTTGTTCTTTGGTAGTTTTTTGATTACCGCTTCAATTTCGTTGCTGGTAATTGGTCTGTGTAGATTTTCTGTTTCTTCCTGGGTCAATCTTGGAAGGTTATATTTTTCTAGGAAGTTGTCCATTTCTCCTAGGTTTCCCAGCTTGTTAGCATATAGGTTTTCATAGTATTCTCCAATAATTCTTTGCATTTCCGTGGGGTCCGTCGTGATTTTTCCTTTCTCGTTTCTGATACTGTTGATTTGTGTTGACTCTCTTTTCTTCTTAATAAGTCTGGCTAGAGGCTTATCTATTTTGTTTATTTTCTCGAAGAACCATCTCTTGGTTTCATTGATTTTTGCTATTGTTTTATTCTTCTCAATTTTATTTATTTCTTCTCTGATCTTTATTATGTCCCTCCTTCTGCTGACCTTAGGCCTCATCTGTTCTTCTTTTTCCAATTTCGATAATTGTGACATTAGACCATTCATTTGGGATTGCTCTTCCTTTTTTAAATATGCTTGGATTGCTATATACTTTCCTCTTAAGACTGCTTTTGCTGTGTCCCACAGAAGTTGGGGCTTAGTGTTGTTGTTGTCATTTGTTTCCATATATTGCTGGATCTCCATTTTGATTTGGTCATTGATCCATTGATTATTTAGGAGCGTGTTGTTAAGCCTCCATGTGTTTGTGAGCCTCTTTGCTTTCTTTGTACAGTTTATTTCTAGTTTTATGCCTTTGTGGTCTGAAAAGTTGGTTGGTAGGATTTCAATCTTTTGGAATTTTCTGAGGCTCTTTTTGTGGCCTAGTATGTGGTCTATTCTGGAGAATGTTCCATGTGCACTTGAGAAGAATGTATATCCCGCTGCTTTTGGATGTAGAGTTCTATAGATGTCTATTAGGTCCATCTGCTCTACTGTGTTGTTCAGTACTTCCGTGTCCTTACTTATTTTCTGCCCAGTGGATCTATCCTTTGGGGTGAGTGGTGTGTTGAAGTCTCCTAGAATGAATGCATTGCAGTCTATATCCCCCTTTAGTTCTGTTAGTATTTGTTTCACATATGCTGGTGCTCCTGTGTTGGGTGCATATATATTTAGAATGGTTATATCCTCTTGTTGGACTGAGCCCTTTATCATTATGTAGTGTCCTTCTTTATCTCTTGTTACTTTCTTTGTTTTGAAGTCTATTTTGTCTGATATTAGTACTGCAACCCCTGCTTTCTTCTCACTGTTGTTTGCTTGAAATATGTTTTTCCATCCCTTGACTTTTAGTCTGTGCATGTCTTTGGGTTTGAGGTGAGTTTCTTATAAGCAGCATATAGATGGGTCTTGCTTTTTTATCCATTCTGTTACTCTGTGTCTTTTGATAGGTGCATTCAACCCATTAACATTTAGGGTGACTATTGAAAGATAAGTACTTATTGCCATTGCAGGCTTTAAATTCGTGGTTACCAAAGGTTCAAGGTTAGCCTCTTTAGTATCTTACTGCCTAACTTAGCTCGCTTATTGAGCTGTTATATACACTGTCTGGAGATTCTTTTCTTCTCTCCCTTCTTGTTCCTCCTACTCGATTCTTCATACGTTGGGTGTTTTGTGCTGTGCTCTTTCTAGGAGTGCTCCCATCTAGAGCAGTCCCTGTAAGATGTTCTGTGGAGGTGGTTTGTGGAAAGCAAGTTCCCTCAGCTTTTGTTTGTCTGGGAATTGTTTAATCCCACCGTCATATTTGAATGATAGTCGTGCTGGATACAGTATCCTTGGTTCAAGGCCCTTCTGTTTCATTGTATTAAATATATCATGCCATTCTCTTCTGACCTGTAGGGTTTCTGTTGAGAAATCTGACGTTAGCCTGATGGGTTTCCCTTTATAGGTGACCTTTTTCTCTCTAGCTGCCTTTAACACTCTTTCCTTGTCCTTGATCTTTGCCATTTTAATTATTATGTGTCTTGGTGTTGTCGTCCTTGGATCCTTTCTGTTGGGGGTTCTGTGTATTTCCGTGGTCTGTTCGATTACTTCCTCCCCCAGTGTGGGGAAGTTTTCAGCAATTATTTCTTCTAAGATACTTTCCATCTCTTTTCCTCTCTCTTCTTCTTCTGGGACCCCTATAATACGTATATTGTTCCTTTTGGATTGGTCACACAGTTCTCTTAATATTGTTTCATTCATGGAGATCCTTTTGTCTCTCTCTATGTCAGCTTCTATGCGTTCCTGTTCTCTGATTTCAATTCCATCAATGGCCTCTTGCATTCTATCCATTCTGCTTATAAACCCTTCCAGAGTTTGTTTCATTTCTGCGATCTCCTTTCTGGCATCTGTGATCTCCTTCCGGACTTCATCCCATTTCTCTTGCGTATTTCTCTGCATCTCTGTCAGCATGTTTATGATTCTTATTTTGAATTCTTTTTCAGGGAGACTCGTTAGGTCTGTCTCCTTCTCTGGTGTTGTCTCTGTGATCTTTGTCTGCCTGTAGCTTTGCCTTTTCATGGTGATAGGAATAGTCTGCAGAACTGGGACGAGTGACGGCTGGAAGGACTTCCTTTCTTGTTGGTTTGTGGCCCTCCTCTCCTGGGAGAACAGAGACCTCTAGTGGCTTGTGCTGTGCAGCTGCGCGCAGACAGGGCTTCTGCTTCCTGCCCGGCTGCTATGGAGTTAATCTCCGCTGTTGCTGTGGGCGTGGCCTGGCTCGGGCAGCTACTCCAAAATGGTGGAGTCGCGTTGGAGCAGGAGCTGCTGGGAGGCTATTTATCTCCGTAAGGGGCCTCCCTGCTCCCTGCAGCCCAGTGGTTAGGGTGCCCAGAGATCCCGGATTCCCTACCTCTGGATTAAGTGACCCACCCTGCCCCTTTAAGACTTCCAAAAAGCACCCGCCAAAACAAAACAACGCCCACCAAAAAAAAAAAAAGAAAAAAATTTTTTTTAATTAAAAAGAAAAAAAAAAAAAAGGTGATCGTTCATTTTTCTTTATTCTCCGGTGCCAGCCTCAGGCCTCTGCTCACCGGTCTTTCTGCCCTGTTTCCCTAGTATTGGGGTCCCTATCCCTTTAAGACTTCCAAAAAGCGCTCGCCAAAACAAAACAGCAAAAGAGCAAAAAAAAATGGTCGCGCGCTTTTCTTATGCCCTCTGTCGCCCAGCCTCCAGTGCCTGCTCACTGTTCTTGCTGCCCTGTTTTCCTAGTATCGAGCGCCCTGCACTCTGGCCCGGATGGCTGGGGCTGGGTGTTCGGCAGTCCTGGGCTCCGTCTCCCTCCCGCTCTGCCTGCTCTTCTCCCGCCGGGAGCTGGGGGGAGGGGCGCTCGGCTCCCGCGGGGCCGGGGCTTGTATCTTACCCCCTTCGCGAGGCGCTGGGTTCTCTCAAGTGTGGATGTGGTCTGGATATTGTCCTGTGTCCTCTGGTCTTTATTCTAGGAAGGGTTGTCTTTGTTATATTTTCATAGATATATGTTGTTTTGGGAGGAGATTTCCGCTGCTCTACTCACTCCGCCATCTTCCGCCCCTGTCCAGAAAATTATTTTCTGTACGTATCTCTGTACAATTGTTCACCAAATTCTCGAAAAAAGAATTATCTATTTGTAAAAACCTGCAGAAATCCTCTTAAGATACTGTAATAAAGTAATTGTAGAACATAAGACATGGGAGAGAATATAGACATCTGATATTTCTTGTAAGTTAGATGATCTGAAAAAGAAATGAGTTTAAGATAAACAGCACTTCATTCATTTTCACAGAATTATTTCAGCTAATATTTGAATGTTATTGACATTTGAATATCTGGGTGTAATTTTACATACATCATAAAGTATTATTATAGTACAGGGATGTTATCTGTTACATGCTCCCAGTACTTGCCAAAGCTCAACACTGTTTATAAAAATGAAAATGTATGGAGTTGATCAGGTTATTATTTTTCTCTCCAAAGTTTACATTTTCCTAACTAGAATTTTAAAAATCCTAACCTCAGGAATTATACACCAAATTTTCTAAGGATAACAGAACTTTAGAATGGACATAATTTTAAAACTATACTCTCCCTTTATATTAGGGTAAACAAAGTCAACCTGGTTCACCAAGTGAACTCCAGGTTAAATCTTCTATCCTAATCTTCATAAAGGAAACCTAAAAACCTTTATGCTTTTACATGTTGTAATTCTTTAAAGATTTACCACGTTTGTTTCATCTATACTTTTTTTTTTGGTCTTATATATTTTAAACCAAAACCCAGACATTATGTTATTTACCTCTTTATTTGTCAGTGTATGTGTGTGTATATATAATCTGGATATTTTCTTATATAACCAAATTTCCCCAATTGTCTCAAATACATATTTTTACAATTGATTTTTTCAAGGATTCAAGTAAGCTCCACACTTTCCAGTTGTTGTTGTTACACCTCCTTGTATTTAGAACAGTCATCCATGTTTTTTATTTATTTTTTCATACTGTTGATCTGTTAAAGATGCCAGATCAGTTTCCCTTTAATATTTCCTACATTCTGAATTTTCTTGGCTATTTGTTTTATGTTAATTTATCTCTCTATTGCTAGTATTGTTAATATACTAATCACTGCCCAAAAAATATGGTTCAATTTGGGAATAGGTGTTTGTCTGTTTTTGAAAGAATATTTCCACCTATTTTGCTTAATATTTGGAGCCATGTAATGTCTGGTTACCCTTTCTCAGTGATGCTATGATTGTTTATGCAGGGAATTCAGGTCATAATAGCCAGCACATCAAAATTTTGACTTAACACAGCCCTCTGATTTTTGGCCACAAGTAGTCTAAATCCTTCCAACTAGTGACATCAAGACATGGAGTAAATGAGTGTACATAATCCCTTTCTTGGGTTCTCACCTAGGAGAATAAAGATCTGGGAAATTAATGTAGCTGTGCATGTGTGTCTAATAGAGGCATACTAAACAGATTTTAAGCATGAAGAATGATTCTCAGGGATTGTGAAGAGTGACAGAACCCGAAATCACACCCCATAACTTCCCATGAAAATACTCTTGAAAGGACACAGGTAGAAAGGAAAAGGCAACAATGATTACAGAAACTGAGCATAATAAGGGTGAAATTGGCATATTTCTTGAGTAATATCTTTAAACTTTGAGTATATTACATAAATGTCATTGAGCACTGATGTATTCTTAAACTCCTAAACTAAAAGCAATGGTACAATTTTGGGCAAATCCCATTCATATCCCCTAAATAATGGATGTGAAATTGAATTTTATGTAGATCTGAGTTTAGTTCTTGAATTCTTGCCAGTTATTTGCTCTCTAATTCTAGGAAATTACTTCATTTCTGTAAGCTCTTATTTCTTTATCTAGAACCATGCAGAGGATTTCATTGCTTTCGTCAGTTTTAATTTAAGAATTAAGGTGGAGAAGGTACATATGCATAGTGATCCCTTGTTGTTTTAATATAGGTTTTATTATTATTTAGATATGGTAAGGCAACCAGAAACAACTGCCACTGAAAAGATAGTTGGTTATACTTTCAGGTGCCAAGAAAAGGCATACCACACCACCAGGGCCACAGGAGAAAGCCTCGTGATCAGTGAGGAGGTAGGGAGAGAAGAGGGAAATTGCAGACAAGAATCTTTAATGTGATTGCCATTGGAAAGGAGCAGGTGAGACGGTTTAAACAGGTTTAGGACTGATGAGTTTGAATAACTGCAGTGGGCTCCAAGGCATAGAGGCAGTCTCTAGTTGTCTGGCACCTGACAGTGGGGTGACTGAGGCAGGTGAAGAGTAGACCAGGGTATGAGAATC